>NW_024091038.1:7500-23899 GCF_014356525.2 Nilaparvata lugens | reverse complement strand
CATTCTACTACTGAAACGAACAAAATTCACTTGAAACATGGGGTTTAACAAATTATTAAAGATCTAGATCTTGTTGCTCATTTAAATGTGAACCCCCCTTAGTATTTGCACGAGCCGCCACTGCACTGAATACTCAACTTAATTGAATCTCGAAGAATTGAAAATAGGCCTATATTTGTGCTTGGTAAATTATAGTGAGGTTCACGTTATTATGACAGTATTTGATCAACTTTGGTTTTGCTATCCTTGTCTATCATTCGACAAAGCCGGTGGTACTATCCTTTCTAGGTCCACAACCATGCCAATTAGTTTTTGACAGTGTAGAAATATAATTAATTAATGCAGAGAATCGGCATCGCTATTCTTCTATCTTTATCCACTGCCATTATAACGTGGACCTAACTATAGGAGTCTATTTATGTAGAGTTTAAAGTCAATCGGTCGAGTAGTTCAGATGAGGACAGGAGGAAGTCGAGGAGGAGGAGAGGGGAGGAGGAGGAAGAAGAGGAGTATGAGAAGAAGAAGAAGAACTAAGAAGAAGAGAAGAAGAAAGAAGAAGAAGAAGAAGAAAGAAGAAAGAAAAGAAGAAGAAGAAGAAGAAGAAGGAAAAAGAAGAAGAAGAAGAAGAAGAAGAAGAAGAAAGAAGAAGAAGAAGAAGACGAAGAGAAAAGAAGAAGAAGAAGAAGAAGAAGAAGAGGAAAAAGAAGAAGTAGGAGAAGAAGAAGAAGACGAGGAAGAAGCAGTGGTTACAAAGGTCAGCTAAAGTAGAATGACAGTTACAAGTGAACGCAAATGTCTGTCCAAATGTGCTATTATTATTTCAGTGCCGAGTCAGCAGAATTTGAACGGTGGACAGTTTTGGTAACCTCTGTGACGTCATCAACCGCCCACTCTACCTGATGACTTCTCACTCCACCTCCTGACACTCCTGCCCAACCTTTTCCTCCTCCTCTTTCTCCTCCTACTTCTCTCATCCTCATCCTATCATCCTCATCATAACCGCATTATCTCCTTCATCATCTTCTCTTCTTCTTCTTCTTCTTCTTCTTCTTCTTCTTCTTCCTCTTCTATTTGGTAGAGAGTTAGTGGGGAGGATATATTGAATATTGTTTCCTTAGAATGGACATTGATATGTCCAAAGCTCCGCCAATTTATGTACATGCATTACAATATAATTATTATCTATAGTTATTATATTACAAATTGCTTTTTCATATCATATACAGTTCAATAATATTTTCTTAGTCTATATTATGTAAATTCATCTATAATTTTGCTGTATTGTAAGCTATTGTATATAAGTGTATAAGCCAGTATATATTGTAATCTACATACATAAAGTACTCAATCAATCAATCAATCTTCATCTTATTCTTTACCACCACCTTCTTTTTTTTTCTTCTTCCTCTTCTACTTCTTCTTCTACTTCTTCTTCTTCTTCTTCTTCTTCTTCTTCTTCTCTTCTTCTTCTTCTTCTTCTTCTTTTTCTTTTTCTTCTTCTTCTTCTTCTTCTTCTTCTTCTCTTCTTCATCTTCTTCTTCTTCTTCCCTTCTTCTTCTTCGTCTCTTCTTCTCCGCTCCTCCTCCTTCTCAACTACTCAACTGATTAACTTGAAATTTGCATATAGATTATCAATTTACCGAGGATGGTTATACGTATACTAGCCGTCAGGCTCGCTTCGCTCGCCATATCCGTCTAGCCAGGGGCGGAGCCCCCTTAACCCGATGGATCGTCCAGAAATATATCAGCGGGCTCGCTTCGCTCGCTGTATTTTTCATTTGAGCAGCTTCATTCCATCAGAAAGTCAAAGTACTGAGAAAACGCAAAAAGCTGAGAAAAACACTGATTTTGGGCGTATCTTTGACGTTATTGCAATTCCTCTATTACAACATTTTACACCCTAGCTGAGCTTCTGTATTTAATTTAAACATTTTCTGTTCATTTTTTCTCGATAAAGCTGAGAAAAAGCAAAAAAACGCTGGATAAACGCTGATTTTGGGCGTATCTTTGGCGTTATTGCAAATTTCTTCTTACACAACATTTTTACACCCTAGCTGAGCTTCTGTAGTAAATTTGAACAATTTCTGTTCATTTGTCCTTGATAAATCTGAGAAAAAGCAAAAAACGCTGGATAAACGCTGATTTTGGGCGTATCTTTGGCGTTATTTCAAATTCCTTCTAACACAACATTATTGCACCCTAGCTGAGCTTCTGTACTAAATTTGAACAATTTCTGTTCATTTGTTCTCGATAAAGCTGAGAAAACGCTAAACAACGCTGGAAAAATGCAGATTTTGGGCGTATCTTTTGAAATTGTCCAATATTTTTTTTTTTATTCTGATTTGTCTAAATATCCTAAAAGATTGTGTTCAATTATGTGGGAGGTTGAGTTTACACTTTTTTATTCTTTCAAATGACAATAATAAGATCTTATAAATGTTTTAATTATCGAATAATAAACACAAATAATGAAAAGCTTTTGATCAACAACTGTTTTAGCACAATTGAAATTTGGCCAATCTGATATCAACGGAAGTTTAGGTTAGAAATTCTATCCTACTCTTAAAATCGAATTTGAATAGTTTATAATATATATCTCATCTGTATTTCATGCATCCAAATAAAATAGTATAATATTGCAGAATACTTTATTCAATTCTAGAAGCATAAACTGATTCCGTTTATCCACCATGTTTCGTGATAAACGCACAACTAGGAGGTTCGAGGTTAGATTCTATTATACTCTGAAAATTGAATTTGAATAGTTTATAATAGCTCATTTGTATTTCATTCTCCAAATAAAATGATAGTATCTTACTGCAGAATACTTATTCAATTCTAGAAGCATAAACTGATTCCGTTTCATAAACCATTTTGTAATCACGTTTCACATCAATCAGAATCAGCTGACTTCAGGTTTTTTACAGCCCTAGGGCCGTAAAACTTTACCGGCCTGGTAAGAAACATCATTTTCGGCCTCCTATGACGCACGAAACAGCTCATTACATCCAAGTGGGCGAAAAAGTCCTTTTATAAATGACTCTGAACAGAGGATTTTGGGATTTTGAGGAAAGTATTGGTTGTGTATCAGAAGAATCAAAAGAAGAAAATGATGAAGAAGAAGAAAGAAAAGAAGAAGAAGAAAAAGAAGAAGAAGAGAAGAATAAGAATGAATAAGAAGAAGAAGAAGAAGAAGAAGAAGAAGAAGAAGAAGAAGAAGAAGAGATGATGTTTGATAAGAAGATGATATTGGCATATATTATATTGGAGAGAAACAAAATGTATATCTATCACATGGTAATCTGAGTCAATTAAGAAAAGACAATGAACTCTGATAGACAGAGAGGAAAACACAAATCTTATTTTTCTGAGCGATATTTCTCTTGAGAACAAAGCAAGACAGTTCAGTAGGATTTCAGGTGCCTTATAGGTTCAGTTTAGTGTTATTATTTTTAGAGTAAGACGTTATTCTAGTTAACCGAGCGAAGTGAGGTCTAAGATTCAAGTCGACGGTTTTGCATTTCTTTATATGTTTATATGTGCTGCCCATTTACGGCGAAACGCAGCAATAGATTTCCATGAAATTTGACAGGTATGTTCCTTTTTGAATTTCTCTTCGACGTATACACAAGGTTTTTGAAGTTTGCATTCCAAGGATAATATAAAAGGAAAAGGAGTCTCATTCGACGCCAATATTACCGTAAAAATCAGAGTATAGAATTATTCATCATAAATCAGCTGACAAGTGATTACACAGATGTGTGGAGAAGCCGTCTATTGCTGTATTTCCATAAGGTCTATAGTTTCAATCAGGTACTTGTGGATGAGAATACTGCGTGAGGTCTACTGATCACAGAACTACTAGTATTAGAATTCGTTGCTAGGGAAACAGGAAAAAAGTCTTTTACACATGCTTGCCTTTTTGTTTTTATTTTAACCTGATATCGTGATTATCTGTTTCAAAATTTTTCAAGTCAAAATAATATGGTCAATTCATTTCTGTTAGTTCACAGGAACATTTTTTTCTCAATGAATAGTTTGCTAAAAAATATGAAATATATAAATTAAAATTAAAATATATAAATAATATATTTATACCTTGTATTATCTTCGCTCATTTTTGTATCATCTTCCCATATATAATAGTAGCTTTGGAATTTATAAAATTTTTATGAGTTTTTGAGATTGATAAATGATTCAGTAGCACCACAATATGATACAGTATCACCACACCATGATACAGTATCATCTCAACTTGATACACAACACCAAAATTTGATACAAAACTTGCAAACTTTAAATGAGTTATACAATCATCTCAATATTGGTGAACTTGAAATTCGAAAAATGTCAACACTACAGTGAGGTCTACGTTATAATGGCAGTGGAGAAAGATAGGAGAACAACGTTGCCGATCCTCTGTCTTTTCAATGCCTTTTATAGATGGTAGCTAATACAGGTTCATTGATGTAATATCAATTGTCATTCTCGTTTAAAATAATCAATTATATTTTTTAATAATTTCATTATGAATTTACATTTCAAGATAAATATTTTGTCAATTGATGATTGTTTCTACATTGTTAAAAGACGATCTGGCAACTGAGCAAAGCGAGATAGAAATAGATAGTACTATTGAATATAGACAAGGATAGCAGTAATTGATAACAGGTTAAACATCCATAGTGAGGTCCACGTTTTAATGGCAGTGGAGAAAATAGGAGAACAACGTTGCCGATCCTCTGTCTTGTCAATGCCTTCTATAGACGGTAGCTGATACAGGTTTATTGACGTAATATCAACTGTTCATCCTCGTTTAAAAAACTCAATTATATGCTATTAAGCATTAAATAATATTTTTAGAATAATTTAATTATGAATTTACATAATTAAGAAGAAATATTTTGTTAATGATGATAATTCTACATTGTTAAAGACGTCTGGCAACTGAGTAAAGAGAGGAAGAAATAGTGCTATCTGCTTTGTGGAATAATAGACAAGGATAGCAACACCATGTTAATCAAACACTGCCATTATAACGTGGACCTCACTATAGTTTAGTTTTTCAATCATGAGCGACAACACAGCCTTTCTTTCTTCTTCTTTTCTTCTTCTTCTTCTTCTTTTTCTTCTTCTTGTTCATCATCATCATAATCTTTTTTCTGTCTTCTCCTTCTTATTGTTCTTCTTCTTCGTAGTCTTCTTTTTCTTCTTCATCATCAATCATCTTTCTTCTGTCTCTCCTTCTTCTTCCCCTCAGTCTTCTTCTTCTTCTTCTTCTTCATGATCATCTTTCTTCTGTCTTCTCCTTCTTCTTCTTCATCATCATCTTTTTTCTGTCTTCCCCTTCTTCTTGTTCTTCTTCCTCTTCTCCTCCGTCTTCTTCTTCTTCTCATCATCATCATCATATCATCATCATCTCATCATCATCATCATCATCTTTTCTCTGTCTTCTCCTCCTTCTTGTTCTTCCACTTCTTCTTCTTCTGCTTCTTCTTCTTCTTCTCCATCATCATCGTCTTTTTCTGTCTCCTCATTCTTCTTCTTCTCCTTTTCTTCTTCTTCTTCTTCTTCTTCTCTTCTTCTTCTTCTTCTTCTTCTTCTTCTTCTTCTTCTCTTCTTCTCTTCTTCTTCTTCTCTTCTTCTTCTTCTTCTCTTCTTCTTCTTCTTCTTCTTCTTCTTCTTCTTCTTCTTCTTCTTCTTCTTCTTCTTCTTCTTCTTCTTCTACTTCTTCATCTTCTTCTATTGTCACAGCTGGCCGACGTCGTAGATCATACTTCAAACAAAATCACAATCACCATTCCATCATCTGTATACAACCGTTGTGATTGTTATAATTTATACTATAGTAATTGATAAATAATGACTGTTTTATTGACACAATGACACAATGACACAGTCTTGATCATTATTTGTGTCGAATATGGCCGACTGTCGTGAGGTCCACGTTATAATGACAGTGTTTGATTGCCAATAACCATAGAGAAACAATAGCGTAAGTAGATATCCCATGGTATAGGGCGTTTATGTCGCAACTTTTACTGTTATCCCAAGCCGATAGTCCACGTAGTTCTTTCCTGTGAAGCTGTGTTACGCTGGTAGTCTCTCATATTGTGTTAGTGGGGAGGATATTTTGAATATTGTTTCCGAAGAATGGACATTGATATGTCCAAAGCTCCGCCAATTTATGTACATGCATTACAATATAATTATCTATAGTTATTATATTACAAATTGCTTTTTCATATCATATACAGTTCAATAATCATTTTCTTAGTCTATATTATGTTAATTCATCTATAATTTTGCTGTATTGTAAGCTATTGTATATAAGTGTATAAGCCAGTATATATTGTAATCTACATTGATAAAGTACTCAATCAATCAGTATTTGCCGTTCATACACTGTCAACCAACAAACAATAAATAGACAATAATCAACAGTAATCAGCTTGTGATAACAGTAAAAGTTGCGACATAAACACCCTATACCATGGGATATCTACTTACGCTATTGTTCCTCTATGCAATATAACTCAGTGATTTCCATTTGTGAATTAAAATTAATTGAATTCAACTTTTGCAGGTTTATAGGCAATTATATTATTATGTGAATATGTCGGAGACTTGAAACGGTGAGAGAGAAGAATGAGAAACAAAAGAGATAGATAGACTGAACCATAACTTGGGGCTTAATTCTTTCAAGAAACTTAATTCAAGTTCAACTTTTGAAGGAATTGGGAATGTTGTTGACTCGAGTTAAGTTCCTGAGGAACCAATATTGTGCTGGTTTTGCTGGTAAGTCAAGATTTATCTACTTTTAAGATATTAAACTAGGTTTAAAGGTGACTGAGTTCGCTATTATTCTGTTTCAAGTTGAAAATACAGTCTTATGCTCCACCAACACGTCACGTCCGTTTCACTTTTCATCAGCTCATGAAAAATATTTGAGAAAAATGAGTATAATAATATTATATTTCTCCGGTCACTATTATACATTGTGCTTGCATTTTATATTGTAGCTCAGATATTTTATAGTATCTTAAGTCACAAGGACGGGAAGGGCCTTTTGCAGGCGAGAATGATGTTAGAATTTCATTCGAGCACTGCAAAGACATTAACGTTCAACTAACTTACTCTTGGTGATGATTTCTTGATCCATTCCGAGCTGCTTTGTATAAACACACTTTTTTATGTATTTGAACACGACATGCAGGCGATTATTAAGTAAATATTAAAAACTTTTACTTACTGACTGAAGTACTTCAATCGTCTGGCGATCATTTTCAACAGTGTAGACCGGAAATGTTTTGATGGTTAGGAAGATTTGTGGTGTTTATTATGTGATCAAAAAGGTTGTTGGATTTGAAATTCAGCTGTTCATTTAGTATGTTGTTACTGTCTAGGATGCCACCATCCTAGTAACAACATACTAAATGAACAGCTGAATTTCAAATCCAACAAACTTTTTGATCACATAATAAACACCACAAATCTTCCTAACCATCAAAACATTTCCGGTCTACACTGTTGAAAATGATCGCCAGACGATTGAAAGTACTTCAGTCAGTAAGTAAAATTTTTTAATATTTACTTAATAGTCGACTGCATGTCGTGTTCAAATACATAAAAAAGTGTAACTTACTCTATTTTTTGTCATAATAATCTAGAAGAGAATAATTGAGAAGCAGAAAACATTACCTGCTTGTGCTGACATTACTACATGCATTCTATGAACATAACCTGGTTTACAAGTTTCGAATCAGAATTTCTGATTGTAGTTGACAAAACTTCCACCTGGACGCTAAAAGGCGGTTTTTGTACCAGTTTTGCTGTTCCTAATTCAAAACTAAGAAACATAATCGACTGTCAAGAAAACATATGATTTTTTTGCAGTATAGTATGCTGAAATGAGAATCATATGTTTATTTGTTCTACAATCAGCTGTTTACCGGCTTGATTTCATGGATGTAAAACAGCTGAAATTGAATGACTATGACAAAAATATATTTTTTGGATACATGGAAGAAGTCCAGAACCAATCTCTTCATGCAAAATTTCTTTGTGCTAGATACAGAGTGTCTCAAAAACCTTGTATTTATATTCATTTTCTAGTTTTGAGCTATCTCTACCAAATCCTATAATCGGATAGAAAAAAATGCTCCCCCTTCCTTTAGATTATGAAATTCCTAATGAAATGAGACCATTCGATCTCTCTATCTTCAATGAGTACTGAGTTACAATTTTTATAAATGAGTAGAATTTTTAGAAAAAATCAATTTTGATGAATTAAAGTTTTTGATCAACAACATCTCCCGATTTAGATGAATAATATTCAAAATCTCTCAAGGCAAAATTTTGTGCTCCAGAATCTGAGACTGGTAGATCGCCAATTATTACCATTGAATGAAAAAGACTAAGAAATTGTCAAAAAACCACAGATTTATTGATACTTAGAAAGACCGGTTTCGGTTATTACACCATTGTCAATCTCTGATAAACAGATAAACAGAGATTGACATCAGTCTACAGTTTATCAGAGATTGAAATGGCGTAAACCCGAAACCGGTCTTCTAAGTTTCAATAAATCTGTGGTTTTCTTGACAATTTCTTAGTCTTTTTCATTCAATAGTAATAATTACCACAATATCAACTTCTCAACTACACAAAAAAAATTATTACTATATTATACTGTAGCAGGTAACCTGTGCTTCGCAAGGGTCTGATTGAGACATAGATTAAGTTAGCAAGAGAAATTGACCTACTGAAATCTTGAAAATAGGCCCATAATCATCCTCGGTCAATAAAGAGTCTATAAATGCAAAATTTCAAGTAAGAGTTGAGTAGTTGAGACGTGATGAGCGTCATTCGTGATTTTCCTACCCTAGTGTATAAGCTAGTTCTTTCCTTTATTATATTACTAGCCGTCAGGTTCGCTTCGCTCGCCATATCCGCTAGCAGGGGGCTCCGCCCCTGGACCCCCGACTGGATCGTCCAAAAATGCGATCAGCGGGCTCGCTCGCTCGCCTGCATGTTGGCCTCAGCGGAACCTCTATACTAATTCTGGACCCCCGACTGGATGTCCAAAATGAGATCAGCGGGCACGCTTCGCTCGCCTGCATTAGACCTCAGCGGAACCTCTGTACCGAATTTGAACGTATTATGTCAATTCGATCTCGAAAACACCGTTACTATATCGGCGTATCTTTGGCGAACAAAATTCTTCCACCTCAGCTAAACCTGTGTACTGAATTTTTTAATATATTTCCATCAATTATTGAAAAAGGTGAGGAAACGCAGAAAGCTGAGAAAACGCTAATTTTGGGAGTATCTTTGGCGTTATTCAATTCCTCCTAACACAACATTATTGCACCCCAGCTGAGCTTCTCTAGTAAATTTGAACATTTCTGTTCATTTTTCTCAATAAAGCTGAGAAAACGCAGATTTTGGCGTATCTTTGGAAATTTTCCAAATCCGTTCTTATTGCGCCTCTAAAGGGCCAACTGAACACACCTACCAAATTTTAAATTTTATGTCATATTTTTATCATATGTTGGGACGATCCAGTCGGGAGTCCAGATATGGCGAGCGAAGCGAGCCTGACGGCTAGTAATATAATATTCCCAGGAATAGCTCTGATTGAAGTAGCAGTACCCAATCAATTTTTCCGCGATAAATCAGGACTCCTAAATAGGTATTTAGGAGATACTTGATAAATTGGTATTTAGGAGGCCTGGATAAATGCATTTCAATCTTCAACTTGGTGCCAACCTAACAAAGTCACCTCAACTTAATGCCAACTTGACAAAATTATTAATTTAGTTACCAGAACAACTGTTTCGAAGAGGTACTCTCTCTAGATTATAGTTCTATATTAACATATGGTATGGACATTTCAATTATAATTTTAAGATATTGGATAAAGAATAATCATGCTAAAAGAACTTAAACCTTTAAAAACCACCCTTAGAGTTAAAATATCGCCAAAAGATTTGTTAGTGCGCCTCTAAAGGCCAACTGAACATACCTACCAATTTGAACGTTTTTGGTCCGGTAGATTTTTAGTTCTGCAGTGAGTGCCATTTCGCTTTTATATAATAAATATATATATATATATATATTATATATATATATATATATATATATCATATTACAGCGGGTAACCTGTGCTTCGCAAGGTCTGATTGAGACATTGATTGAGGTTCAGCAAAGGATATTGACCTACTGGAATCTTTAATCATTAAAAATAGGCCCATAATTATTCTCGGTCAATAAAGAGTCTATAAATGCAAATTTCAAGTTAATGAGTTGAGTAGTTGAGACGTGATAATGTTGTGTATCAAGGTGAGATGATACTGTATCATATCGTGGGGATACTGTATCATTCATGGTGATACCATAGTGATGATGCGTCATTCGTGAATTTCCTATCCCCTACGTGCATAAGCCAGTTCTTTCCTTTATTATATTATAGATTATATTCTTTAAATATTGTTGATTTGATATTGCAGCCAATGCGACGATACTGCTATGCGGGAGCTGCTTTGTATGGGTGACCCCTCTGCTTCCCCGATTATCCGATCAAGCAGGCACTTCTCCACTGGTTAGCATGACTCCTACTCAGCAATCTTGGCTGGTCGCGCTCTATGAGGTTTGTATCATTCTTGTACTAGTAGTTCTGTGAACAGTAGACCTCACGCATTATTCTCATCCACACGTACCTGATTGAAACTATAGACCTTAAGGAAATACAGCAATAGACTGGCTTCTCCACACATCTGTGTAATCACTTGTCAGCTGATTTATGATGAATAATTCTATAGTCTGATTTTTACTCTAATATTGGCGTATGAAGGCGGCTCCTTTTCCCTTTTATACTAGTATTTTTGTAACAGTAGACCTCACGCAGTATCTCATCCACAGTACCTGATTGAAACTATAGACCTTATGGAAATACAGCATAGACGGCTCTCCACACATCTGTGTAATCCTTGTCAGCTGATTTATGATGAATATTCTATAGCCTGATTTTTACTCTAATATTGGCGTATGAAGGAGGCTCTTTTTCCTTTCATACTAGTCTGTGAACAGTAGACCTCACGCAGTAATCTTGTATGATCTTTGTATTATATCTGTTAGCCCCCTTTGGGTTGGGGGAGCTTTGAGTCGATCATCGTACTCAGAATGTGTTGAAAACCAGAATTCACCCACAGTATCCATGCTGTCGTGGAGGCGAGCGACTGAAATGGACCTCAAGGCAACTCCAGAAGTTGCCTTGCCTTCAAACCACCGGGATCTGCCCCATCAGGGCAGTTTGATTGATTGATGAGACTTTATTTATGTAGATTACATATATACTGGCCTATACTCTTATATACAATAGCTTACAATACAGCAAAATATAGATGATTTACATAATATGACTAAGAATAATTATTGAACTGTATATGATGATGAAAAAAGCAATTTGTAATATAATAACATAGATATAATCATATGTTATGCATCTACATAAATTGGCGGAGCTTTGGACATATCAATGTCCATTCTTCGGAAAGAATATTAAAAATATACTCCCCACTAACTCTTTACCAAAAAACCAGAGACCAGAGATGGGTGAAACTCCAGGCACAAATGTGGTTCAAGAGGCTGAGTCTAGGTTTGCCGGGCGCCGGGCGCCCTAGAGGCAGTTTGGCGTCCCCTCTCTCAGCGGAAGGACCTACAAAAAAGCCAAGAGTGGAACTCACGTAGGTTTGTGGGTGGAGAGGCCAAAACTCACCACTGTTCAAAGAAGGGCGGCCATTCAGGCAAAACTTCTTGGAAGAGGTGAGGCTTTTGACCCTTGAGAGTTTCGGAGGGGCGAAAAGAAAAACCCAAGAGACCAGAGATGGGTGAAACTCCAGGCACAAATGTGGGCCAAGAGGCTGAGTCGAGGGTGGCCGGGCGCCTAGAGGCAGTTTGGCGTTCCCTCTCTCAGCGGAAGGACCTACAAATTGGCCAGGAGTGGAACTCACGTAGGTCACGAGGACTAATCAGTCTGAAGAGACTGCCAAGCATATCACACTGAATTGCAACAAGGATTGCAACCAGGTGATGAATGGATTTTTAGTATAGGGAAAACCCCCTCGTTCTTGTAAAGGACATAGGTAACCATAGAGAAACAATAGCGTAAGTAGATATCCCATGGTATAGGGAATTTATGTCGCAACTTTTACTGTTATCTCAAGCCGATTACTGTCAATTTTTACTGTTTTGTTGGGGTGAGAGTGTATGAACGGCACAATATCAGAGACTACCAGCGTCATAAGCTCCACAGGAAGAACTACGTGGACTATCGGCTTGAGATAACAGTAAAAGTTGCGACATAAACGCCCTATACCATGGCATATCTACTTATGCTATCGTTTCTCTATGGTCTAACTAACATAATATTACTTGGGAACACAATAAGCTTCGGTTGACGTGTAGGGTTCTTCGAACCTTTGGATCTTGAATCCGTCCTTCAAAAAAAATAAGCAATAAACAATTATATTTGTTTCATTTTTGTGTCATCCTTCTATAGGGAAGTTCACGTTGTAATGGCAGTAGTTGATTAACCCTTCTTGTCCAACCAACTATCCTTGTCTATCAATCCACAAAGCAGTTAACTCTATCCTGTTTTGTATCAAATTATGGTGTTGTGTATCAAATTGAGATGATACTGTATCATATTGTGTTGATACTGTACATTTCGTGTTGATCTTTGTATCATCTTCCTATCGTTAGGTCCATGTTATAATGGCAGTATTTGATTAATATTGGTGTTGCTATCCTTGTCTATCATTCGACAAAGGAGATAACGCTATCATTTCCTACCTCTTTATTGCTGCCAAAGTTTGAAAGTCTTGTATCAAATAATTGTGTTATATATTAAATTGAGATGATACTGTATCATATTGTGTTGATACTGTATCAGTTTGAGGTGATTTTTGTATCATCTTCCTATAGTGTGGTCCACGTTATAATGTAAGTATTTGATTAACATTGGTGTTGCTATCCTCGTCTATCATGTTTGTATCATGTTTGTACCAAGTTTGTATCATGTTTGTATCAAGGTGGGCGCCCTAGCTGCTCCGATCCCGGCCGGCTTCCTGGCAGACAAGACGGGTCGTCGGGTGGCGATGTTGGCAGGAATGCCGTTGCTTCTTTTTAGCTGGTTGGCTGTCTTCAGTTTCCGAAGTGTTCAAGGATTCTACGCTGCTAGGTGCGTTTTACACTTTTTATTCTTCTTCCTCTTCTTCTTCTTCTTCTCCTTGCTCCTCTTCTTCCTCATCTTAATCTCCTTCTTCTTATTCGTCTTCCTTCTCCTCTTCTTCCTCATCTTAATCTCCTTCTTCTTATTCGTCCTCCTACTCCTCTTCTTCTTCCTTCTCCTTCACAAGGATACTACGCTGCTAGGTGCGTTTCACACTATTTCTTCTTCTTCTTCTTCTTCTTCTTCTTCTTCTTCTTCTTCTTCTTCTTCTTCTTCTCCTCCTCCTCCTCCTCCTCCTCCTCCTCCTCCTCCTCCTTCTCCTCCTCATCTAAACCTTCGAGCTACTTACTCTGATTCTAGTGTGAATTTACTTTTGAAGCTTTTGATTTTATACAATTATTTTATGTATATTGAACATGTTAAAGAAGTCCGACAGCTATCTGACTTGCTAATATCAGAGAGAGCTTCTATTATCTATAGATGTAATTCATCTATAGATGAATTTACATAATATAGACTAAGAAAATAATTATTGAACTGTATATGATATGAAAAAGTAATTTATAATATAATAACTATAGATAATTATATTGTAATGCATCTACATAAATTGGCGGAGCTTATCCGTACAGAGGTAGGGATACAACGTCGGCGAAGTTACCGTTCTGAACCGGCCAGCGTTTTCAAATTTCCAGAGAGTATTCAAGTGTTAAAGTTATACGTAGAATAGTCATCGATAAGCTCTATCAACTGCCACAGTCCCATATCTGTAAAAATTTCAGGAGCTCCGCCCCATCTATGCAGAGTTTGATTTTAGATTCTCAATTATCAGGCTTCAGATACAATTTAAACAAAAAATTTCGAGTGGGAAGATTGAACATGAAATCTCTACAATTAATGTTCAGTACATTTTCACCTAAATTAAAAATAAGCTTGAAATTCGAGAAAATGTGATATACCAATTGCAAACTGTTGGTTACTGTTGATTCTATTAAATGATTCACTATGAAGAGATTGCAGACCTCGTGTGTCTCCAGTGTTATTATCCTGTCACCAGCTGGCTCAAATCTTCGACTAGTAGATTTGAGATGCGCGGGAAAACTAGCGTCAGGTGATCTATTTCCATAACGGTAACGAAAGTTGTGTGAGTGCGCCACACCAGATTTTTTGTGTAGTTGAGAAGTTGATATTGTGGTAATTATTCATATTAAATAGAAATACTAAGAAAATTAATTTTTCGACAATAATTCCTTATTATTCTAATTCAATCTCTGTGTTTTATTTTTCAAAATTCTACTTTTGAAATAAATTTTGTGATTGGTTACAGGCTCCTACAAGGCACAGCACTTGGCTTCCTTGGAACCGCAGCTGGCATCTACATCAGCGAAATCACTTCTGCGCATGCGCGAGGTACGATGACGTCACTGCAACAGGGCATGTGGTACTCAGGATTTCTCCTCCAATACATCACCGGCTCCTACCTCACCTATGACGTCAACGTACATGTCAACCTTACTCTCACTGTCGCACTATTTATGTATCTGATAATATTCCAGCAAGAAACGCCCTACTATCTGGTCAAAATCGGTGAAAAAGAGCGTGCATTTAAGTCTCTAATGAATCTGCGGGGGAAGACATTGTACGACGATCTGACGGAAACATATGGGGAGATGTCACAGATTGTGGAGAGTGTCGAGATGGAGCGAAACTGTGGCAAGGTTAGTGCGTCACAGATTGTCAAAAACATTGAAACAGAGAGGAACTGTGCAAAGGTTAGTGCACCACAGATTGTTGGAGACGGCAGAGTGGAGCGAAACTGTGCTGAGGTTAATGCGTCACAGATTGTCGGGAACGGCAGAATTGAGCCAAACTGTGGAAAGGTTATGCATCACAGATTGTCGTGAACAGCGAAATGGAGCGGAACTGTGCAAAGGCTAGTGCGTCACAAATTGTCGGTAATGGCAGAATGGAGCAGAACTGTGCAAAGGTTAGTGTGTCACAGATTGTCGGAAACGTTGAAACAGAGAGGAACTGTGCAAAGGTTAGTGCACCACAGATTGTCGGAAACGTTGAAACAGAGCGGAACTGTGCAAAGGTTGGTACATCACAGATTGTCGAGAACGGCGGAACAGAGCAAAACTGTGGAAAGGTTGGTACATCACAGATTGTCAAAAACATTGAAACAGAGCAGAACTGTGCAAAGGTTGGTGCGCCACAAATTGTCAGGAACGGCAGAATGGAGCAGAACTGTGCTAAGGTTAGTGCATCACAGATTGTAGAAAACATTGAAACAGAGAGGAACTGTGCAAAGGTTAGTGCACCACAGATTGTTGGAGACGGCAGAGTGGAGCAAAACTGTGCAAAGGTTAGTGCGTCACAGATTGTCGGGAACACCAGAATGGAGCAGAACTGTGCAAAGGTTAGTGCCCCACATATTTTGAAAACTTCGGTATGGAGCAAAACTGTTGCGAAGGTTAGTGCATCACAAATTGTCGAAAACGTTGGTACGAAGCAAACTGTGCTAAGCTTAGTGCATCACAGCCTGTCGGAAACGTGGAACAGAGCGGAACTGTGCAAAGGTTCGTGCACCACAGATTGTCAAAAACATTGAAACAGAGCAGAACTGTGCAAAGATTCGTGCATCACAGATTGTCAACACCGACCGACCAGAGCAGAACTGTGCAAAAGTGGACGATTCAACTGAAACACAGATTTTAGACAGAGTCGAAACGCAGCAAAATCATACCAAAGTCAGGTGGACAGACCTGGTCAAAACGTCAGCTGATCGAAAAATATTGCTTGTGACACAATTTCTGACCGCTGCTAGGATTCTCTGTGGGAGTATTTCTGTGTCTACCTACATCAACCTGCTTCTGACAAACGATTCTCAAAACAGTTTGACCAGTTCTCAAAATTTGAGTGACAGTTTGACAAGGTTTTTGACCAATTCGTCTAATGATTCTCAGAATTTGACTGACGGTTTGACAAGGCTTTGGCCCAATCTGACTAACGATCCTCAAAATTTGACTGACGGTTTGACAAGGTTTTTGATCAATTCGTCGACTGATTCTCAAAATTTGACAAGGCTTTTGACCAATTCGAATAACAGTTTGACCGATTCTCAAAATTTGACCAACAGTTTGACCGATTCTCAAAATTTGCCTA
>NW_024091038.1:0-2500 GCF_014356525.2 Nilaparvata lugens | reverse complement strand
CCTCGTTCCTCTTTATCACCGCCAAAAACCATTCGATTCACAGCCCTTAAATCTACCCTACATTCTTCTTCTTCCTCTTCTTCTTTTCTTCTTCTTCTTCTTCTTCTTCTTCTTCTTCTTCTTCTTCTTCTTCTTCTTCTTCTTCTTCTTCCTCTTCTTCTCCATCCTCTTCTTCTTCTACTTCCTCTCCTCATTCTTATTTTCTTTCTCTCCATCACATTTCCCTTTCACACTCCGACAATGACAATCGAATATTTTTCCTCACTCTCCAACCATTTGGGAGAATTTCCAACAGTGGACTTTATTTTTTTATGGATGCGCGCTTGATTTACAGTCACCTATATCATAGAGAAACGATAGCTCAAGAAGATAACATGCCATGGTTTGATGGTTCTGTATCATTTTGAGGTGATCCTGTATCATTTCGAGGTGATACTGTATCATTTTGAGGTGATACTGTATCATTTATGGTGATACTTCAGAGAAAAGATAGCACAAGAAGATATGCCATGGTTTCTAGAGTTCATTCGAAGTTTGGAAGTTTTGTATCAAATTATGGTGTTGTGTATCAAGTTGAGATGATACAGTATCATATTGTGTTGACTCTGTATCATTTATGGTGATACTTTAGAGAAAAGATAGCATGAGAAAATATGCTATGGTTTGTAGAGTTTATTCAAAGTTTGGAAGTTTTGTATCAAAGTATGGTGTTGTGTATCAAGTTAAGATGATACTGTATCATGTTTAATGACACTGTATCATGTGTGGTCATACTGTATCATTCATGGTGATACGATAGAGAAAAGATAGCATAAGAAGATATCCCATGGTATAGGTCGTTCGCGTTCCAAATATCAAGTCGATTTTCTGTTATCTGCAGCCGATTACTGTCGACTACTGTCTACTAGTAGTTCTGTGAACAGTAGACCTCACGCAGTATTCTCATCCACCAGTACCTGATTGAAACTATAGACATTATGGAAATACAGCAATAGACTGGCTTCTCCACACATCTGTGTAATCACTTGTCAGCTGATTTATTATGAATAATTCTACAGTCTAATTTTTACTCTGAAATTGGCGTATGAAGGAGGCTCCTTTTTCCTTTTATATTATCCTTGAAATGCAAAATTTCCAAAAACCTTGTATATACGTCGACTCGCAATTGAAAAAGGAACATACCTGTCAAATTTCATGAATATCTATTACCGCGTTTCACCGTAAATGCGCAGCATATAAACATTTAAAAATTAGGAGAAATGCCAAACCGTCGACTTTAATCTTAGACCTCACTTCGCTCGGTCAATTATTAGTGTGTTGTTGGGAGTGTAAGACTGTAAGAAGGGCACAGTATGAGAGACTACCAGCGTCACATAGCTTCACCAAAAACAACTACTAGGATTATCGGCTTCAGTTAACACTCACATAAACGATACCGTACCAGCAAGATATGATACAGTATCATTTCAACTGGATACATAACACCATAATTTGATACAAAACTAACAAACTTTGAATGATTTCAATCTACAAACCATGGCATATCTTCTTATGCTATCTTTCCTTTGTGGTATCACCATAAATGATACAGTATCACAACACATGATACAGTTTCATCACAAAATGATACAATATCAACAAAATATGATACAGTATCAACACAAAAAGATACAGTATCATCTCACCTTGAAACACAACAACATAATTTGATACGAAACTTTGAATGAATTCCAAAAACCATGGCATATCTTCTCATGCTATCTTTTTTCTGTGGTATCACCATAAATGATACAGTATCACCACACATGATACAGTATTAACACAAAATGATACAATGTAATTAAACATGCTACAGTAACATCCCAACTTGATACACAACACCATAATTTGATACAGACCTTCCAAACTTTGAATGAATTCTACAAACCATGTCATATTATCTTCCTATGCTATCTTTTCTCTGTTGTATCACCATAAATGATACAGTATCACCACAAAATGATACAGAATCACCACTCAAAGATACAGTATCAACAGAATAAGATACAGAATCGACACAATATCATATTAACTTGATACACAACACCATAATTTGATACAGACCTTCCAAACTTTGAATGAATTCTACAAACCATGTCATATTATCTTCCTATGCTATTTTCTCTGTTGTATCACCATAAATGATACAGTATCACCACAAAATGATACAGAATCACCACTCAAAGATACAGTATCAACAGAATAAGATACAGAATCGACGCAATATCATATTAACTTGATACACAACACCATAATTTAATACAAAGTCTCCAAACTTCTAATAAATTCTACAAATGAAAGCTTCCTCTTCCTCGTATCTTCTTGTTCTTGTTGCTCTTCTTCTTCTTCTTCTTCTCATCTTCTTCCTCTGCTTCTTCTTCTTATTCTCTTCTTCTTGCTCTTCATCTTGTTCTCTTTGTTTTTGTTGCTGTCGTTCTTCTTCTACTCATTCTTCTTTTTT
>NW_024091037.1:0-23979 GCF_014356525.2 Nilaparvata lugens | reverse complement strand
AAGACAGGAGAGTGAATAGTGAAAGTGAATAAAGGTAAGTTTGATTCAGAAAAGAGGCCAGGAGTGATCATAAAGCTAAAACTAGTAGTTCTGTGAACAGTAGGCCTCACGCAGTATTCTCATCCACAAGTACCTGATTGAAACCAATGTACCTAGAATACTATAATTCTAGGTCCCTGATTGAAAACTATAGACCTTATGGAAATACAGCAATAGACTGGCTCTCCACACTCCTGTGTAATCACTTGTCAGCTGATTTATGATGAATAATTTTATAGTCTGATTTTTACTCTGATTATTGGCGTATGAGGAGGCCCCTTTTTCCTTTTATATACTGGAAATGCAAAATTCCAAAAAACTAGTATATACGTCGACGCGCAATAAAAAAGGAACATACCTGTCAAATTTCATGGAAATCTATACCGCGTTTCGCCGTAAATGCGCAACATATAAACATTTAAACATTGAGAGAAATGCCAAACCCGTCGACTTGAATATACTAGACCTCACTTCGCTCGGTCAATTAACCAGCTGAAATCATGTCAGCACATGAAGGTCCGTCTGTGTATAGCTTCCAAATAGCCTCAGATGATGTTATGAATGAGAAAACCTGTTGTCATTGCATGCAATGAATTCTTCGCTGACTAAATGATAAATCACAAACAGATATTTTTCTTATGCACTTCAATGTTATGTTTTATACCTGAGGAAAAGAACGAAGGGTGAGTCAATTTGTTGAGCAACGAACTTGACTTGTAATACGTGTATAAGAATATTTGACTGTAGGAATAAGTGTTCAGAATTGAAGCTGATTTATCAATTCTTTCTAAAGTTATTGTAGAACATAAAGACGGACAACGACTGTAGAATAAGTGTTCAAAATTTGAAGCTGATTTATCAATTCTTTCTAAACTATTGTAGAACATAAAGACGGACAACGACTGTAGTATAAGTGTTCAAAATTTGAAGCTGATTTATCAATTCTTCTAAACTTATTGTAGAACATTAAAGGCGGACACAACGACTGTAGAATAAGTGTTCAAATTGAAGCTGATTATCAATTCTTTCTAAAGCAAACTTGAAAGCTGATTATCAATTCTTTCTAAAGTTATTGTAGAACATAAAGGGACAAACGACTGTAGAATAAGTGTTCAAAATTTGAAGCTGATTGATCAATTCTTTCTAAAGTTATGTAGAACATAAAGACGGACAACGACTGTAGAATAAGTGTTCAAAATTTGAAGCTGATTTATCAATTCTTTCTAAAGTATTGTAGAACATAAAGACGGACAACGACTGTAGAATAAGTGTTCAAAATTGAAGCTGATTGATCAATTCTTTCTAAATTAGTGTAGAACATAAAGACGGACAACGACTGTAGAATAAGTGTTCAAAATTTGAAGCTGATTTATCAATTCTTTCTAAAGTTATGTAGAACATAAAGACGGACAACGACTGTAGAATAAGTGTTCAAAATTTGAAGCTGATTGATCAATTCTTTCTAAAATTATTGTAGAACATAAAGACGGACAACGACTGTAGAATAAGTATTCAAAATTTGAAGTGATTAATCAATTCTTTCAAAACTTATTGTAGAAACATACAAAACAGACAGACAACGACTTTGACCTTCAGTGAGTCAAAAGTGAGAACTCGCTGACGCTCGTTCAATTATAGATTTTTCTCTAGCTATACAAGTGAAAATCTTCAGCATCACGAAAATTTGGCAGAATACAATTTTTTCACGATAAAATAGTCTCCACAACATGCCGCACTCTTCCATTGTTAAGGTACATCAATTATTGTCAGATGCTTCTCCTCTCCTTTTTTATCCATTCAGTATTCTACTGCTTAATGCCCTATATAACACACACACATACGGTCCAAAAATACATAGCTGTATGGTATAAGATCCTATACACATCATTAGGCTGTGGATACGCTTTGCCTGTACATACATGACCTATATATTCTAGATCCAGATCTCTCGATGTCCTATACATCCTATAAACTATGGTACTCCATGAATTTCTATAGTACATAGCCTGAAAACTAGGCCACGGATATGCAGCATCATTGCAGAGATGGTAAACAAGCCTAATTTCAGTACCAAGTACGCCCTAGCTATGAAAAAAAACTCCAAATACCTTACAAAAGGTCCAATAGGGAACGCCCTACTATAATGCAGATTACATACTAACTATCAAGTACTTCAATGTGATCCAGAATGTAGGCTACAAATTGATCCTAGGGTGTGTCACATACGATCTACGATATAGGCAGAGGAAGTGAGAGGATATAGTGAGGTGCACGTTATAATGGTAGTATTTGATCAACATTGGTATTGCTATCCTTGTCTATCATCTTTGTATCATCTTCCTAAAGCGAGGTCCACGTTATAATGGTGGTATTTGATCAACATTGGTGTTGCTATCCTTGTCTATCATCTTTGTATCATCTTCCTAAAGTGAGGTCCACGTTATAATGGTAGTATTTGATCAACATTGGTGTGCTATCCTTGTCTATCATCTTTGTATCATCTTCCTAAAGCGAGGTGCACGTTATAATGGTAGTATTTGATCAACATTGGTGTTGCTATCCTTGTCTATCATCTTTGTATCATCTTCCTAAAGCGAGGTCCACGTTATAATGGCAGTATTTGATTAACATTGGTGCTGCTATCCTTGTCTATCATCTTTGTATCATCTTCCTATAGTGAGGTGCACGTTATAATGGCAGTATTTGATCAACATTGGTGTTGCTATCCTTGTCTATCATTCGACAAAGCAGCAGCGCTATCCTTTTCTAGCTCTGCTACGTTGCCAGAGATAGATTTTTCATCAATATATGTATATAATAATAATTGATCGACCAAATATTCTATCTCAATTATGAAAATTTATTATTAAATAATTAAAAAATATATTTTCTTGGGGAATAAAATATAATTGATTATTGTAAACAAGAATGATTGGTTGATTTATCTCGCTACACATCGACCAATCATAGCGCTGATACGGAACAAAGCTCTCAGCCAATTGGAGGCGCTCATTTCCGTATCAAACACAGTCATTCTCCGTATCAAATACAGCCATTTTGTGTATCATTCAGAGTCATTCTGCGTATCAAATGCAGCCATTTTGTGTATCATTCACAGTATCAAATACAGCCTTTTTTGTATCGAATGAAGATTGAATTATAAAATTTCATGTTTAACTAATAACATTTCCTAATTGATATTGAATATTCTAGTCGTAGAATAGATGAAAACATGATGACAAAAAGAGATAATAAGACATAATCAAGATTAAAAAGGAGAATAATCATTCAACCAACAACTACTGTATATGAGGGAGAATACAAGCTAAACTCTTACTCACTCTCTCACTAGCTCACACACACACACACACACACACACACACACTCTCTCTCACAATTGTTTCAATAAAAATGTAGTGTTAGTATGCAATGGATCTTACAAGACCTGAATATACACTGTAATCTATGATAAAGAATCAATAAAGAATTAAGAATCAAATTCACTCACTCTTTTCTCTCTCACTCACTCTCCCTCACACACATAATCTCTCTCTCTCTCTCTCATCAACAACTAAATGCGGGTTAATAAAAAGATTCTCTCTCATTCTCACTTTCACCCTCACTCACACTCACTCTCTCTCAATATACTCTCTCTCTCTCTCTCTCATCAACAACTAAATGAGGGTTAATAAAAAAGCTTCTCTCTCATTCTCACTTTTACCCTCACACTCTCTCTCACTCTCTCTCATCAACAACTATATGCGGGAGAATAAGAAGATACTCTTTCAGTCTGTAGACGTCGTTTCAATTGAAAATTATTAATATAACTGATATTTCTATTGTTAGTAGCCTATTCTATGAATGAAGGAACCCGCTGATATAGGCTATATGAGCTGGGGAGACTCATATAAGTTCATTGAGAGAGCAAAGAGACATAAATTGGTTCAATTGACGTGGGTACTCTACATTTCTATCCTTCATTGGTGAGGGTTTCAAAGTGGATACAACACAACACTCCATGACCACTCTATGTATTCTTTGTTCTATGTAAATCTAGAAACAGAAAATGAAGAAAACGCTCTATAGTGAGGTCCACGTTATAATGAGAGTTAAGAAAGATGAGAGTACAGTATTGACGATTCTCTCACTTGCCACACTTTCTATACCGATAAATGACACAATTCTTCAACAATTTTGAAGTCTTTAACTTTATTCTAAAACACAAAATCATTCCCTAACATTTTGCATACAAATACATCCGGTTTATCACTCAGATTTATTTATGACCTGTTTGGTTACAATGCTAACAACAGTCTACTGAGAGGTATCTTCTATTCATAAACGATAATCGCCGACAGGAATGACGTAACGAAATAATTATTTAAGCGGGATGACAAGATATTTTAGCAGATGTTCTCTTCTTCTTCTTCTTCTCCTTCTCCTCCTTCTGCTTCTCTTTTTCTTTTCTTTTCTGTCTATTCATCTATTTATCTATCCGCTTCTTACTACAGTGAGGGCCACGTTATAATGGCAGTGAAGGAAGATAGGAGAAAAACGTTGCCAAGTCTCTCCATTTTGCCACTGACTGTACACAGCTGTTACTCAATCATCCCATTAAATTTAATCTAATAATAATTATCATTTCTTGATAAAATAATCAATTTAATGTCATATAATCAAGAAAATATATTTTATCATAATTTGATTCAAAAATTGCTTTCATGACTGAGATCAGATTTTTATTTTTATACAAACCTGAAATGGCGGCTAATTTAAAAAGCTGTGTGATACAACAATCTGAATTTCAAAACAACAGAAATTGA
This sequence comes from Nilaparvata lugens, assembly GCF_014356525.2. Taxonomy (NCBI): domain Eukaryota; kingdom Metazoa; phylum Arthropoda; class Insecta; order Hemiptera; family Delphacidae; genus Nilaparvata; species Nilaparvata lugens. Next base: position 19,117 of record NW_024091037.1, on the reverse strand, counting down.
GTTACTGGTAGGTATCCTATTCCAATTCCTTTAAAAATAATAGAAAAATAGAAATCCTATTTAAAAATAAGTAATTTCAATGGATTAATTCTGAAATAACTTTTCAATATTATTTATACCGGTACGAGTAGGTCTAACCTATACGGGTAGGCTAAATTAAGCATGGATGAAGTCTAGGATGGTGGTTATCAACTTTTAAAATGTCATTTCAGGTATTTAAATTTGTGTTTCTCATAAGGTAATGTTCAAAAATTATTTCATTGTTTCAAAAATACATTTTAAATCAATTATACGACTTGTGTACTCAAGTATTTAGAATGAAGAAAAAAATGGCGGCTGAGAATATGGTATGTTCAGTTTTGTACAGTCACTGTCAAAAGTAAATATAAAATATTCTGACAAATAGACAACATTGCAAAGAGAGAGAGAGATAGTGGTATCTGTTTTGTTGTATGATAGAAAAGGACAGCAACAGTATTGTCAATCTTACACTGCCATTATAATGTGGACCTCACTATAGTCACACTACACCTGCATTTGAAACTCCGCCACTGCCGGTCCCAAGCCCGGGGTCCCACTTTTAGGGGGAAAGGAGGAGGGTTTGCGAAGGGCCAACAACCCTTCCAGTAAAACTGTCGACGTTATGGAAACTCAGAATGAGCCTCGGATTGGACAGGATTTAAGGATTAAAAAACGGAAACAAACTGGCTTTGGAAAACTGAAAAATGACTTAAGACTATTTACATGGAATGTGCGTACCCTATTCAGAAACAGAGCACTGCAGCAGCTTACAGACACATTAACAGCCTACAAAGCAGACATAGCTGCAATCCAAGAAGTAAGATGGACAGGAGACGGTGTATACACAAAAGAAACGCAGACTTCTACTACAGCTGCCACAAGACTAAACACTGTTTTGGTGTGGGCTTCCTAGTTATGAAGGATTTTAAGGCAATAAATGAACGAATCGGAGTTTTACGAGTTAGAGGAAGGTTTTTCAATCTATCAATAATCAACTGCCATGCACCTACTGAAGAAAAGCCTGATGAAGAGAAGGATACATTTTATGGAGATCTTGAGAGAGCGTATAACGCATGCCCAAAACATGACATTAAAGTTCTAATGGGAGATATGAATGCTAAAATAGGACGGGAAGAAATCTACAAACAGCAAGCGGGTTCTCACAGCCTACATAATGAATCCAATCTGAACGGAATAAGACTTATCAACTTCGCTGCATCTAAAGGAATGGTGATAAGCAGCACATCCTTTCCCAGGAAAAATACCATAAGGAAACATGGGTCTCCCGGATATGTCTACATATAATCAAATTGATCATGTGATGATAGATGGCCGGCATCGTTCTAATGTTATGGCTGTAAGGACCTTCAGAGGAGCAAATATAGACTCGGACCACTACCTTTGGAGCCACGCTCCGAGCAAGGATCTCCAAAGTTAAAAATATAAAGGGAGCCAGACGCAAGAAGTTCAATGTTGGTGCCTTGAAAGAGGAGGACTCTTCTCAGAAATTCAAAGACTGTGTCCGGGAGAATCTGCGAGTTGAAGAGGATGAAGATCCATCTGGGATGTGGAGAAGCCTAAGGATGAACTGGAAAGGATTGCAGAAGATGTTATAGGAGTGGAAGGCAAGAACAGACCAAAACATGGTTTGACTACGAATGCCAAGAGGCAACAAACAAAAGAACACAGCCTATAAGAAGATGCAGCAGAGTCGAGGACAAGGAGTACAGCCGAACAGTATAGAGCTATGAGAAGAGCTGAAAAGAGGATACATAAGAAAAAGAAGAAAGAATGGGAGAAGAAAGAGCTGGAGATCCTAGAAGCTGCAAGAGATAGGAATGAAACAAGAAAGTTTTACAACAAAGTTAATATAGGAAGAAAGGGTTTCATGCCAAGAACAACTTTGTGCAGTAGAAAACAATGCCGATCCTCTGTCTTGTCAATGCCTTCTATAAACCACTTCTACACTATTTACTAGTTGCAATGTTAATTGCGTATTTCAGTAATTAATAAAGGAGAAATCAACTATTGCTTTCTCAAATTACCTTCGTTATTAGCTGATATTGGATTTTTAGTTGGGTACATTCTTTAGTGAGGTCCGCATTATAATGATAGGGGAACAGCGTTGCCGATTCTCTGCCTTGCCACTGCCTTCTATAGAGGATAGCTGATACCGGTATATGTGATGTATATCAATGTTTCATTCTTGTTCAAAATAATCAAACTGTATTTTATTCGTCAAGAATATATCTTTTCAATGATTAAATAATACATTTTCATAATTGAGATTGAATATTTTGTTAATTATATTTTCACATTGTTGGAAAACGATCTGGCAAAGTTGCGGAGTTGGAAAAGGATAGGGCTATCTGCTTCGTCGGATGATAGACAAGGATAGCAACACCAATGTTACTCAAATACTCCCATTATAACTTTAATAAAACTTTAACTTTAACTTTATAACTTTAAACTTTTATAACTTTAAACTTTTATAACTTTTACTTCTTTAATATTAAATACTAATATCCTATTTTGATTACAGCCCATAAATGTTTTTTTTTATCTCTCTTTTTTCTTTTTTTCAGTCCATTCTATTGCTTTAGTAAAATAGTGTGTTAGACTCCCTCCAGCGGTCCGTAAGTTGCATCTTACGTGCTGGATTGTATTTTTCTCAATAAGTATATTAAATTTGGTTTGATTCGTTACTAGGCAGTTATGATATTATAAACTTGTTTATTTGTTTTTTTTTCTATGCATGATTTTACATTTTCTTGTATTGAGCTTATTGAGAATAATAAATTATTATTATTATTATTATTATTATTATTATTATAACGTGGACTTCACTATATCAAGCTATATTACTTACAGAGTCGTTGAACAAAGAAAATGTGCCGACAGAGAACGGTCAGGCGTTTCGAGTCTTGACAGCTGAATAGATACTGTTAATGGAGCCTCTGATGGTGGTTGTCTGGCCAATCATGACAGAGTTCGTCTCACAAGAGGCGTGTCCTTTCTCGTCCAATGACAGCTACCCATATAGTTGTTGGTCAATACGCGTTGTTTCTAGCATTTTCGATAATTTTTTTGTTATGACTACAAGTATGTTATTTTTCAATTATTACCATTATTCATTTATTTATTTATTATTTATTGATATTGATATTTATCATTTTTAATTAACTTCGGAGTAAAATCTGTTTCATTACAACTCAATAAATGATAAATTTATAACGATTCCTTCAAATAGTTCAAAGAGATTCAGTTAAACATTTTTACTTTTTCAAGAAAACTCTAATTTGAAATTAAAATATGCAAATATTCTTGACAATAAGGCACTCCAAGCTCTTCAACAATTTCTACGTAATGAAAAAATTGTGCCATGGAACAAAATTTAAAAAGACTATTTGACACTAATTACACAAATCCATGAAATTTAATTCAGTTAACCGACATTTTAGTTCAAATAGTTGTCAGTACAATTAAGGTTCCTACTTTTCGCTGGTGCATGGGAGTAATTCATTCTATTAATTTGATAGTATATTTTTTTAATTTTTATAATTCAGAAGCATTATTTTCATGACTCCATCAAACAAAATTAAGACAACCTAATTCCAAATTTAAATAGGAGGAAGTTACAATTTTTGGATAATTTCAAATGTACGCAGTTTTCGCTGGTGGATGAAGTAATTTCATCCCAACAATTAGTGACATTTTTATAATTTACTATTTTATTTTTCATAATCTGGTGTAGAGTTAGCTGGTGAATTAAGTTATTTAAATATAACAATTCAGCAGTCTTATTTTCATAATTAAGTTCTAACTTTATTTTCCCAAATTAGTTGTAAAACACCACAATACCACATTTCGCTATAGGATAAAATGACTGAATCATTTTTATAATTTACTATTTTATATTACACATTCTGGTGTAGAGTTAGCTAGCAAATTAAGTAATTTCATTCTAACTTGTACAGTCTTATTTTCATAATTAAGTTGTAATTTTATATTCCCAATTTAGTTGTAAAACACCAAAATACCACATTTTGCTATAGGATAAAATAACTGAATCATTTTTATAATTTATTATTTTATATTACACTAGCAGGTAACCCGTGCTTCGCAAGGGTCTATTTTAAAACTTGACAAACTGGAAACTTGACGTAATGAAATCTAGAATTGTAAATAGGCATATAAGAATCCTCGGTTGATTAAGAATTTATATGCAACATATCAAGTAAATCAATCCAGTAGTACAGATGTGATGATGCGTCAAACATAATTTTCCTATCCTGTACACGATCGTGTATACATGTTGAAGCCAGTTCTGTGCTATAATAAAGGAAATGATGATTTGGTTATTACATCATAATGATTTGGTTATTTTTTTATGAAATCGTATGTACCATTAATCAACTTTGAACATTAATTCTGAAAAATCTAATAGGGAAATTGAAATTTGGGCTTCGAGGTGCACGAGATTGATATTTTCAGAATCTATGTACAAAATTTGGAGATCTAAATCATTCCCGTTTTTCCGGTATGCAATCCACAAGTTGACATGTTTTTATGCTAACAAACGAACACACGAACAAACGAACAAACACGACAACCCTACTCTCTCTTATTATATAGATAATCTGGTGTAGAGTTGGCTGGTATTAAGCAATTTCATTATAACAATTTCATTTCTAACAATTTTTTTATAACAATCTTATTTTCATAATTAAGTTGTAACTTTATTTTCCCAATTTAGTTGTAAAACACTAAAAGACCACAATTCGCTTTAGGCTATAATAACTGAATCATTGTCCAAGCCCGGATGTAGGAAGTACTTGATATCGCATCATCTCAAACAATGAATTGATAAAATCACAGAGTTTAATGTCCTAATGATGACTAAGTGATAGGCTATATAGTGTACACCTTCCTCGAGGGAAAGAGGCACTTTTTAAATAGCCTCCTCTCTCTGTGAGAGACTATCGCCCTCTCACTCTCTCTACATACATTTCCATCACCCTCTCTCTCTCGCTCACAAACAATTTCTGTGTGGGAGAGAATAATCCAAGGTGGACACTTTCACTTCATCAGTTTCCTAAAATAGATGCATCTCTCCTTTGTCGTCGGTTGGTGCACCTTTCAAGTTTTTCTCCCACACACCTTTCTTATTCTCTCTCACACACTCTCGCTCTTTCTTTCTCTTTCTCCTCTTTGTTTTTCAAAATGATTTCATCATCACGATCTTGAACCTGAAGACAAGGCCGTCGAAATTACTTCACCGAGAGTACTCTAGCTTCACTTATTGTTCTTCTTCTATTTCTTTTTCTTCTTCTTTTTGATAATGTTGTTGTTCTTCTTCGTCTTTATCATAATCATCATTTTTTTTCTTCTCCTTTTTTATCCATGTTGTTTTTTCCTTCTTCTCTTGACTTCTTCTTCTTTTTCTTTTCTTCTTGTTCTTCATCTACCTCAGCTAAATGTTTTTTACATCTTTCATAATAGATAATACATTATTGGTCATAAATACGCTCCTTCTGATCAACATTAAAATAAATAATTTACTACATCAAATGCACTGTATTAATGAAATGGAAGATTTATTTCAATTCTAATAAAATTTATCCTATTAAAGTACCAATTGATTCCTAACATAATTCTCCTATTAAAGATCCGATACCAAACTGAATTACATGACCAAGAAATTATTGCATTATAATATTTATATTTTATAGTTAGATATTCACTTCAAATTGCCAGACTTACTCATATAATAACTTTAATGCTTTAAATTCATCCAAGGCTGATAGAAATTAATTCCACCCAGTATAATCATAAAATAAAACAATTTTGAAGAGTATAAATTTGGTTCAGAAAAATAAATAAGTTTTCACTTCAGAGTAAAAGTTTTCTCTAATATCATCTAGAATGTATCAAACTCCAATAAGAGCCACTATTGATAGTGATTATTGAGAAGGTATTAGCATAGAGAAACAATAGCGTAAGTAGATATCCCACGGTATAGGGAATTTATGTCGCAACTTTTACTGTTATCTCAAGCTGATTACTGCCGATTATTGTCAATTTTTACTGTTTTGTTGGGGTGAGAGTGTATGAACGGCACAATATGAGAGACTACCAAAATCAAATCAAATCAAATCATTTATTTCGCCATTTAAAAAAAAAAAAACAATCACAAATAAAGAGCGAATCAAAAATTATGAGCAATAAATTTAAACAAAATACAAGTGTTAAGTTAAAAATAAGAAAAAAAAAACCAGCCTCATAAAGCTTCACAGGAAAGAACTACGTGAACTATCGGCTTGGGATAAGAGTAAAAGTTGCGACATAAACGCCCTATACCATGGGATATCTACTTATGCTATCGTTTCTCTATGGTAATCTCTTAGAAAAATACAATCTATATCCTATGCTAGGAGGTAACCCATACTCCCCAAGAGTTCAATTAAAAACTTGACAAATGAAAACTTGACTTACTGAAATCATAAAGAATTGATAAAAATAGGCCTGTAACCATCCTCATTAAATAAAAAGATCTATATTTATACAATATTTCATGTTAATCAGTTGAGTAGTTGAGACGTGATGATGCGTCATTCGTTTATTTCCTATCCCCTACGTGTACAAGCCAGTTCTTTCCTTTATTATAATATAGATTACAGTTTATATTTAAATTCCTTGTCCTTTTTGGTGAAATACATTAAAATACTATGACACTATTACAAAGTTTTTTTCTAATTCATTTCTAAATACAAACTACTTTGGAATAACACTTTCTCAACCATTATCAGACGAGAAAAATAAGAAAATTTCGTTCAAAAGTGAAAATCATTGCACATTAGGCTACATGGTACAATTCTTGACTTATTTTCCGCAACAATTTACCTCAAAAATACTAGAGCAATGCCTGGAGCAAATAACTGCATGACTAACTTCACTTATCATCTTTCCTTCTTCTTCATCGTCATCTTCTTCTTCTTCTACTACTGTCTTCTTCTTCACCTTCTTCTTCTTCTTCTTCTTCTTCTTCGCCCCCTCCTTCTACATCTCCTCCTTCTTGTTCTTCTTTTTTCTCCTCTTGTTGTTATTCTTCTTCTATCTCTTGTTGTTCTTCTTCTACCTCTTCTTTTTCTCTTCCTTCTCCTCCACCTTCTTCTCCCTCTTCTTCTTCGTCTTCTTCTCCTTCTTCTCCTTCTTCTTCTTCTCCCTCTTATACCTCTTCTTCTTCTTATACCTCTCCTTCTTCTTCTTCTCCCTCTTATACCTCTTCTTCTTCTTATACCTCTTCTTCTTCTTCTTCTTCTTCTTCTTCTTCTTCTTCTTCTTCTTCTTCTTCTTCTTCTTCTTCTTCTTCTACTTCTTCTTCTTCTTCTTCTTCTTCTTCTTCTTCTTCTCCTTTCCCTTCTTCTTCTTCTACCCCTCCTCCTCCTCGTCCTCCTTCTCCTCTTCTTCTTTTTCTCCTTCCACTCTTTACACCTTTAATCTTACTCCAGTTCAAAGCTTTCCTTACTTCTTTCACTTTCGTCATCTTCTATCAACCTCAATTTTTTAATGCTCACTCGCTACCTATACACTCACTCACTCACTGGCCCATATGAATAAAACCAGAGCAAATGCTCATGAGAAAAAGCATTGAGCATAAGGTTTTGCTCATGAGCAAAAGGTAGAAGCAAAAGCATTTGCTCATTTCGATATGAAGAAGCTTTACCTTATACTCTTACCCTATGCTTCAGAACTCTGGAGCAAATGCTCACGTATTTTAAAGATTTTTCATCAGCTGATTCGCTTTTGTAGCCTTAATTTGTATTTATAGCTCACGGAAGTGCTAAATATGCAAACAGGGGGCACCGCTTGTGTTTGCGTCGTCTGCTCTGTTTTCTATTTATGAATACAGTTTTAGGTTAGTTGAGTTTAGAATTTTGAAATAATAGCGTGAAAAAATGTCATCTCTATAATAATCTTCAGCAAATTCTTATAATATCAATACACTTTCATCTTCTTAAATACCTATTTCCTATTTTGTGATGGCTATCTTTATAACAGGTAGCTTTTGTAGGAATAATGGTGATATATATCATGGTTGAATCTAAAAAGAGGTTTTATAGTTCTCAACTATTGGTTGTGATCGTATCTGGTATAGTTTCCTCTTCCTTATACGAATTAGTTGAGCCATTTTACTATGACAAAAGGTGATGAGCTGCTCTAGACTAAACTCACCTTTTTTGAAGCATTTGCTTCAAAAGTTGAACAAATGCTCTAGTTTAGTCATACAATTTTGAGCAAAAGCTTTTACTTTTGAGCAAATGCTCAAACTATTTTTTTGATGAGCATGAGCAAAAGGTTTTGCTCACGTTTATTCATAGAAAATGAAGCAAATGCTCCATATTTTAGAAGTATGAGCAAATGCTCAACTTTATTCATATGACCCACTGTCTCTTTCCTACTATTTTCTCTTCTTTTTCCGCCTCATTAGTCTTCTTTTCCTGCTCTTTTTATCTCTTCCTTTTCCTTCTTCTTCTTCTCCTGACATCATCGTCATCCTCTTCTTCTCCCTCTTCTTCTTCTTCTTCTTCTTCTTCTCCTTCTTCTTCTTCTCCACCTTCTTCTTTTTCTACTTCACCTCCTTCTTCTTCTCATGTCTTCTCCTGTCTTTTTCTTCTTCTACCAATTCTACTTTTTCGAAAAGTGACTGTTAATGGTTAAGAGAAAAGTCACACACTGTAGTAATTATTCTCTTCAGTCAGCATTGTTGAATGGTAGGCATTGAGGCTATTATAATCAGAGATGGTGACAGTTTAGAGTGAATATTACTCTAGAGAGTGTGTCTAGAGCTGGCTGGACAAGTAATACGTGAACACTGTCAAGTGAGTGAGTAAAATGGTGACAGTAATTGAAATTGGTCTCAATTGACTTTCTCTGGGTCACTTACTCCTCTCTTACTCTCTTCCTCTCACACACACACACACACTCTGTCACTTTCTCTCTCTCTCTAAACCTCTTCATCTCTCACAAAACATATTGAAAGTCAAAAGGAAAGCAAAATATTTCGACCCTGACATTAGCTACAGTGAGACTATCACATCATACTGTCAGAATCCCTCATAAACAATCATTACTGCTTCCCGAACAATCCTGTACTGACAGGTTGAAGTGAGACCCACTATAACAGATTGTCGAAGTCTTTAGTAATGGATAGAGAGAAACTATTAAGGTCAAAACTACTTCTACACTATTTACTAATTGCAATGTTAATTACCTATTTCAGTAATTAAACTTGAGAGAAATCAACTATTACCTTCTCAATTACCATCGTTATAAGCTGGTGATGGATTTTTAGTTGGATACATTCTTTAGTGAGGTCCGCATTATAATGATAGGGGAACAGTGTTGTTGATTCTCTGCTTTGTCACTGTCTTCTATAGAGGATATGCCTGATACCAGTAAATAATTATTATTCAACGAAAATCCTAAATAAATGCTGTAAATCACCCCGAAGACTTCTGCTACTGCAGACATTGACAACAGGGTTAACAGCTAGATGGAAATTCGATGAGAACTACTATCCAAAAATTATTAGCCACCACGGGAATCGAACCCGGTACCTCCCAATTGCTAGTCAGGAATGCTTACCCTTACACCAAACTGAAAATGGATAAATTTCTCCTCTGTCGGGTTTTTGCGTAGAGCTTCTAATTGACCGAGCAAAGTGAGGTCTAAGATTCAAGTCGACGGTTTGGCATATCTCTTAATGTTTAAATGTTTATATGTTGCGCATTTACGGCGAAACGCGGGTAATAGATTTTCATGAAATTTAACAGGTATGTTCCTTTTTTAATTGCGCTTCGTTGTATATACATGGTTTTTGGAAATTTTGCATTTCAAGGATAATATAAAAGGAAAAAGGAGCCTCCTTCATACGCCAATATCAGAGTAAAAATCAGACTATTCATCATGACAAGTGATTACACAGATGCGTGGAGAAGCCAGTCTATTGCTGTATTTCCATAAGGTCTATAGTTTCAATCAGGTACTTGCGGATGAGAATACTGTGTGAGGTCTACTGTTCACAGAACTACTAGTATTTATTGATTCATACAATAAGTACATCATCGAAATGATAGGGAGAGGAAAAATAAGGTAACCTTGTGCTATTCCTCTCCCAAATTTAGATAAGGTTACAAATAGTCCGAAATAGGTTCTGTCTTGTAGTTGTTCACTTTAGAATATTTTCAGTTCTTAATAATTTTAACAAAGTAGATTTTTAAACAGATGGAATTTAATAGAGAATGCATTTATTCAAATGCTAATTAATATATAATTATTATTTAACGAAAATCCTAAATAAATGCTGTAAATCACCCCGAAGACTTCTGCTACTGCAGACATTGACAACAGGGTTCACAGCTAGATGGAAATTCGATAAGAACTACTATCCAAAAATTATTAGCCAGCCCGGGAATCGAACCCGGTACCTCCCAATTGCTAGTCAGGAATGCTTACCCTTACACCAAACTGACAATCTCTGGATAGCTGGCTAATAATTTTTGGATAGTAGTTCTCATCGAATTTCCATGTAACTATTATATTATTAGCGTATGGCAAACACATAGACACACACATACACACACATGAATTCACAAAAATATATGCAGGTTTTTGACCTTTGTCAGCTTGAAAAAAAATATATATAAAACAAAATAAAACCATCTATCTAGGTTATAGAATAAAATATATGACAAAGAAAAGTATATATATGCACAAGGAAATAGGAAATAATCAAGTCAAACTTGAATGTCCAGGTTGGTTATGTAGGCTATTTGCTTGTGGAGATGCTGCTATAAAATCATCTGAACCGCCCTGAAAGGCTCGAATAGCACAATGCCGGATGATATGATTCATTGTTTGTCTAGCCTCTCCACAATCACAATCAGGGGAGGGCAAATGTAACTGTTAACCCGGTTGTCAATGTCTGCAGTAGCAGAAGTCTTCGGGGTGATTTACAGCATTTATTTAGGATTTTCGTTGAATAATAATTATTTATATTAATTAGCATTTGAATAAATGCATTCTCTATTTAATTCCATCTGTAATACCGCTATACTGTTTATTGATTGATGCAACAAGTACATCATCGAAATGATAGGGAGAGAAAAAATGAGGTAGTCTTGTGCTATTCCACTCCCAAATTTAGATAAGGTTACACATAGTCTTGTAGTTGTTCACTTCACAATATTCTCAGTTCTTAATTATTCTCACAAAGTAGATGTTCAAATTTAGTTGCTTAAAAACCAAACATATATGATGTGATATAAACATTCCATTCTTGTTTGAAATAATCAATTTTTTTGACAAACATGTTATATTAGTATCATGCAAAGTTGCGGAGCTGTAAAAGGAAAGCGCTATCTTCTATGTCGAATGATAGAAAAGGATAACAACACCAATGTTAATCAAATACTGCCATTATAACGTGGACCTCATTATAGATTATATTGAGATTAAGGTGAGATTAATTTTTGCATTGGTGGAATACGAAAAATTCATGTTATTTCACTAGTAGTTCTGTGAACAGTAGACCTCACACAGTATTCTCATCCACAAGTACCTGATTGAAACTATAGTCCTTATGGAAATACAGCAATAGACTGGCTTCTCCACGCATCTGTGTAATCACTTGTCAGCTGATTCTATCTGATGAATAATTCTATAGTCTGATTTTTACTCTAATATTGGCGTATGAAGGAGGCTCCTTTTTCCTTTTTATATTATCCTTGAAATGCAAAATTTCCAAAAACCTTGTATATACGTCGACATGCAATTAAAAAAGGAACATACCTGTCAAATTTCATGAAAATCTATTACCGCGTTTCACCGTAAATGCGCAACATATAAACATTTAAACATTAAGACCGTAAATGCGCAACATATAAACATTTAAACATTAAGAGAAATGCCAAACCGTCAACTTGAATCTTAGACCTCACTTCGCTCGGTCAATTAGAAGCTCTACGCAAAAACCCGACACAGGAGAAATCTATCCATTTTCTGATAATACGAACTTCTGTTAAAATTCACATGCTATAGTGAGGTACACGTTATAAATGGCAGTGGAAACAGATTGAAGAAAAACATTGCCGATCCTCTCTGTCTCGCCAATGCCTTCTATAGACGGTAGCTGATACAGGTTTATTGATGTAATACTAACTGTCCATTCTAGTTTAAAGTAATAAATCTTATTTTATTTAGCAAAAGAATATATTTTTCAATAATTTTATAATGAATTTTCATAATTAAGATGAACTATTTTGTTACTAATTCTACATTTTTGGAAGACGATCTGGCAACAGAGCAAAGCGAGAAAGAGATAGTGCTATCAGCTTTGTTGAGTGATAGACAAGGATAGCAATACCATCGCTAATCAAACACTGCCATTATAACGTGGACCTCACTAAAGAGCGAAGTTAAGACATGTCCCTCTACCCAAATCAGTTACTGAAATTCAAGCATGCTGAAGTAAGGCCCTACCCTCTCCAACCAAACAACGTTTCAGAAGTGTGTGAGAGAGTATAATGGACAGTTAAAAGCTTCCAAACTAACTTATCTCAGCGGAAACATGGAGACATTTAACACAATCATATCAGTACGCCTACCCTACACACCTAAAATGTATCCTTGTCTGTTGATTGACATTTCTCTCTCAAATATCAGGGGGGTTTAGATTGAGGGTGAGACTGGTTTTGTGGGAATGGACAGTATTCCTCAAACCAAAAACATGCATTTTTCGTGATGATCTCTTGATTGACAATATTCTATATTTTCTCTCAAAAAGGGGATTAAAGTTTAATGTGAGGCTGTTTTGTGGAAATGAACTGTATTTCTCAAACTAAAAACATGATGAAAACACCGAGATTTTGTCAGGAATATCACTAATTTATTGTAGAACTAGTAGTTCTGTGAACAGTAGACCTCACGCAGTATTCTCATCCACAAGTACCTGATGTCACTTGTTTTAAATGTTAACAAACTCAGTTCACGTTTGAATTTGTATTCCATATGATATAATTCATCCAGTTCCGTGATAATCTTCTATCTGATGAAAATTAATTTTTACAATAAAAAATATTATAATTTCTCCAGCATTATTCAGTTCATTTGTTTATTTTTAATCACCTATTGAATAAGTTTTTTTGAATGTGAGAATATTGACACAAATTTGATACAATAAAGATACCTCTTTAAGGTCTTTGATTGAAACTATAGAGCTTATACAAATACAAAGTAATGGACTGGCTTCTCCAAACATCTGTGTAATCACTTGTCAGCTAATTTATGATGAATAATTCTATAGTCTGATTTTTACTCTAATATTGGCGTATGAAGGAGGCTCCTTTTTCCTTTTATATTATCCTTGGAATGCAAAATTTCCAAAAACCTTGCATATATGTCGACGCGCATTTTAAAAATGAACATAGCTGTCAAATTTCATGAAGATCTATTACCGCGTTTCGCAGTAAATGCGCAACATATAAATATTAAAACATTCAAACATTTAAACATTAAGAGAAATGCCAAACTGTCGACTTGAATCTTAGACCTCACTTCGCTCGGTCAATTACAAACATGTTTCAACACCAATGTTGTCATCTTCTGATAACATCCCAGGGTTTTCATTATGGATAGATATCACAACTCACCAACAAAAGAATCTGGAGACTGAAAACGTGTATTTTTTGTTGGGATTATGAAAGAAACTGCAGTCATTTTTGAAAGTCATATTTTGGAAGTTGACCCATATAAAGAACATGTTTGCTGATACGCAACACTTAGGCTAGACACACACCTGTTAGTCAAGACAACACACGACACGTTTAGTCACAATACTTCACATAGTTGCTTAAGAAGACATGTCTAATTGCAATGACTAATCGGTGTGTGTTGCTTCATTAGCAACTATGTGAAGTATTGTGACTAAACGTGTCTTGTCTTGTCTTGGCTAACTGGTGTGTACCCACCCTTACTGTTGTTGAAAACGGGAGTAACAGTTGATTTATCACACTATTCATCGACCAATCACATCACTGATACGGAACAAAGCTCTCACCCAATCAGAGGCGCTCATTTCCCGTATCAACAGCCATTTTGTGTATCAAATGCATTCATTCTGTATCATTTTCGTTTCTCTTGATTGCGAGACTGTTGTCATCTCTTTCCTAAATATTTTTGAATCGTTTATCTAGAACTAGCAGGTAACCCGTGCTCCGCAAGGGTCTATTTTAAAACTTGACAAACTAAAATCTTGGAGAATTGAAAATAGGCCTATAACCATCCTTGGTGAATTGAAAATCTATATGCGAAATTTCAAGTTAATCAGTTGAGTAATTGAGACGTGATGATGCGTCATTCGTGAATTTCCTATCCTGCACGTGTAAAAGCCAATTCATTACTTTGAATTGAATTAAATTGATTTTATGACCACATGGAATCACTGTAGTCTCTGGTTAGTCCTCTCTCTTTGTTTATTCGCTTCAATTCTCTTCCTTTCTTCCCAGTACCTTTTCATTCTGTCAAACCTTTCTTTTCTCAATTCATCTGAACAGACCTGTTGCTTTCTTTCAATTGTTTTTATTGAGAAGATCCTCTTTCTGTTAGTGATGGTTTCCCTATAAATTGTTGTACGATTTTTGACATCGTCAATAGTTAAATTTAGTTCTGACATTACTTTATTGTATTATAGATTCAACAAACAATCATATGATATTTTATATTCTATACACTATGCAGAAATAATAATTATCCCTAATACAATCAACAATAACATGTAAAATTTAATAAATTTACATACCCAAGTTTTGTAACATGGAAGGCTGATTGAATATATTCATCTATTCATTCATTCTAGCAATCACAAATCATAAAAATATGACTGGGCGAGAGTAACTGACCTAGCCCAAAACTGCCCTATTTCCAAATTTTATGAATACCAAAGAAAGATCATACTTTACTAATACGAATTTACATATTTATTCATTTGATAGAGCAAACAATACAATAGCCAGAAGATAAAGAGCAAGCTATTCCCCAAACTTCTTCTATTTTTTAATCCTGTCTCAAATTGTCAAAATATTATGTAGATTATGTCCATATCAATTTTATATGATGCATATATGATTGACAATAGGTCGAATTTTATAGAATACCAAACAAGTATTCAACATCGCAGAGAATTTAGAAAAGTCTTGTAGTATTATGAAACCGTTATTTAGAGGATACTAAGACATGTTATGAATTGCTGAAATTGATTGAAACTGAATAATAAATAACAACATCATACACTTGAAAATAATTAAATAGAATCTACTCACAAAACAGTCAGACAGTAGTTATCCAATAAGTTGTCACTAACCTGGAACAGAAATGGACAGAAAATTAGTAAAAACAATCGAAACTCAATCAAATTTAATAGAGGAAAATAAAAGATAATAAAAATATTTCATGGAGAAATAGAAAAACATAATAAATATTTTGTAACCTTGTCTAAATTTGGGAGAGGAATAGCACAAGGTTAACTCAAATACTTCTTCTATATTTCGTTCTGAAACATTTAAATTTAAAAATCTACTTTGTGAAAATAATTAAGGACTGAAAATCTAGTGAAGTGAACAACTACAAGACTCAACCTATTTCGAACTATGTGTATCTTATCTTCAATTCTAGAGATATGATTCAGAACAATGTAGGACAGTGATGACAACAGTCATCTCTTGCAATCAAGAGAAACAAAACAGTTTAAAATAGATGGGTAGAGTGATGTTTACAGATGATACAAATCTATTACTTTTGATACACAAAATGACTGTATTTGATACGGAGAATGACTGTATTTGATAGGGAGAATGACTGTGTTTGATACGGGGAATGAGCGCCTCTGATTGGCTGAGAGATGTGTTCCGTATCAGCGCTGGATTGGCCAATTCGTAGTGAGATATATCAACTGTTACCCCAATTTTCAACAACGGTTGGTGAGTAGAAATTGAATTAAAACTGGAAACTTTTGTAGAAAAATACTCAGAGATTCACGTTATGAAGTCAGTGACTAATCAACTGTGCTATCCTTGTTTGTTACCCTATGTCTTCTAGTTTGCTATCCTTGTCTTTCATTAGACAAAGCAAATAGCTACATCATGTTCTAGCTTTGCACCGTCACTGAATCGATTGTAGGCTATGAAGAATTAATATAATGAGCCTTCAGAAAGTTTGATTCCAATTGAAAAAAATTATGGACTAAAATATGGGGTAGATTGGGAGATATAACGTTATATCAACTTATAGCAACTAATACCTAATATCGTTATATATCATATGATATTGACTGTTTATTGTTTAAAATAATAAATTACATTTTATATTCGTCAAGGCAATATTATGCTTTCCAATGATAAATTCATACACTTTCATAATTTGGATTAAATATTTCGTTAATCAATTACATTTCTACATTGTTAAAGCATGATCTAGCAACGTTGCTGAGCTAGAACAGGATAGCGCTATCTGATTTGTTGAATGATAGACAAGGATAGCAATACCATTGCTAATCAAACACTGCCATTATAACGTGGACCTCACTATAGGTATACAGAGAGCACACATCCAAGTTGCCCTATATGGTTATAGCACGATCCTTCCTGACTAACCACTTATGGCAATGAAGCTTATGACAAGATGGCGTTTATGGCGTTTGGCATGATCAGAAGCTACAAATAAGTCTCCTACTTGTGTGATATCACTTTCAATTATTGCTATACAAAACCTAAATGGTTCGGTCATCAGAGGAATTACAAAATTAAAATAGATCCATTTAGTCACACAGTAAATGTGATTGGAGAAAAGCGATAGAAAACTATGGAGTTGGAATTTTTGAAATTTATCAGGATGTAAGAAAATTACAAACAAAATAGATTTTATTAGTCTTACAGTAACATTGATTGGAAAAAAGCTATAGAATTCTAGATTGATAAAGTTCAAAATAGGGCTAGATCTTCGTTTGATTGATACCAATGAAACAGTCGAATAATAATTATTAAACGAAAATCCCAATTAAATGCTGTAAATCCCCTCGAAGACTTCTGCTACTGCAAATATTGACAACAGGGTAAACAGCTTGGTGGAATTATCACCATCTTTGATAGATGGTGAAGCATTACCCTGTTGTCAATATTTGTAGAAGCAGAAGTTTTCAAGCTGATTTACAGCATTTAATTGGGATTTTCGTTTAATAATAATTATTCATTAATTAGCATTTAAACAAATGCAACTTCCAATTTATTTCTATCTGAAGCAGTCGAACTCTTTACTCTTTGATACTTCAAATCATAGACGAATAATGTTTGTTATCTTTTCTCTATGATAAAATATAATTGATAAATATCGGGGCACCTAGCTTCGCTCGTTATTTATTAATTGATAAACAGAGCACAATTCTTGAAAATGATTGGGGAAGGACAAACAGGCACAGCCCAAAACTGTTTCTTCCCCGAATTTCGATTTATCTATTTTATACATAAAAGCGAAATGGCACTGAATGACTGACTGACTGACTGACTGACTCACTCACTCACTCGCATAACTAAAAATCTACCGGACCAAAAACGTTCAAATTTGGTAGGTATGTTCAGTTGGCCCTTTAGAGGCGCACTAAGAAATCTTTTGGCAATAATTTTACTCTAAGGGTTGTTTTTAAGGGTTTAAAGTTCGTCTTTTAGCATGTATATCTTCTTCTCCCAATCTCTTAATTAATTGAATTTCCATATCATATGTTACTATAGAACTATAATCTAGATAGAGTACCTCTTCGAAACAGTTGTTAACTGGTAACTAAATTAATAATTTTGTCAGGTTGGCATTGAGTTGAGTTGACTTTGTTAGGTTGGCACCAAGTTGAAGATTTAAATGCATTTATCGCGGAAAAATTGATTGGGCACTACTACTTCAATCCTGGGAATATTATATTACTAGCCATCAGGCTCGCTTCGCTCGCCATATCCGTTTAGCCAGACGTTTAGTCTGGACCCCCGACTGGATTGTCTTAACATCATAAAAATGCAGGCGAGCGAAGCGAGCCTGACGGCTAGTACACTATAAATGGTCCAAAAAGTAGGTTATGTTTCATACACTTGAATTCAGATCCAATTTTCGGTCAAAATATTTAAAAACAGAAAAGTTCTAATTCAGATTGTTTGCAAACCAATTTGAATAACAAAATAACACTCACTAATCACTTAAAACAGTAAAATAATGATTAACTAATTTAGAGTGATAAACCATGTCATGTCAACAAATCAGATTATTATGATAGAGTCTATTAAAATTTCTAGATAATATTTCTCGCGAGATACGGTAAGCTAATTGAATGATTACACAGCTGATCTCCCACACAGGCACACGCATCTTCTGTTATCGACAGACGACGAAATCTGTTCTTCCAAGGATGAATTATCCTTTTAATGTCCGTCAGAGAGTTTTTCCAGGGATGAGACCTAGTGCAATCGAATCTTTTTATTATAAACCTACTATGTTCTGAATTTCGTGAGAATCGTTAGAGCCGTTTTTGAGATACGGTGAAATACAAACATATAAACATCTAAACATATAAACAGAAATTGTTCGTTTAATAGTATAAGATATTGATAAATAAAAATGACTGACTAATAGGCACGTGTCAGGAAGTAATAGACGGTGACAATGAGGCCGAAGTTTACTTTAGTAGAGCAGATGCTTTTGAAGCGTGACCCACTAGGCCTACAAATTCCAGTGAATTGAGTGCACCTTAGATTTAGAATTCATGTGTGATGAATGCCTCAATGCTGGACTTGACTGACCACAACTTGTCATGTCATGCTCTCTATTACGATCCAAGCGTGAAGGATTTTATATTGTAAACATTTCTCTCTCACTGGCTCTAACTCTTACTCTCTTGCTGTCTCTCACTCTCTCACACTCTCTAACACTACGGTCGTGTGTTAATGAGAAGGATATTTATATCCTTCTAAAAGAATCACGACAATTATTTGTTGAAACACCG
>NW_024091036.1:0-121565 GCF_014356525.2 Nilaparvata lugens | reverse complement strand
TCACAGGCTATTATCTAAGCTATTTATTTATACAAACGAAACATTCATCGCATAAAATTTATGCAATATGATCTGATCTTCTCTTCCTCAGTATTTTTCTCACTTAAAAATAATAATATCATAGAGAAACAATAGCGTAGTACATATCCCTTAGTATAGGGCGTGTATGCCGCAACTTCTACACTGTTATCTCAAGCGATCGTCAACGTGCCTATTATAATACATTTATCTTTCACGTAAATGTAGAATATACCCCCTTAAAATTATACTATTTAACCCCATTCAAAATATTCAAGCTGTTATCGTACTTACTAATAGCATATAAAAACAATAGCATAAGTAGATATCCCATGGTATAGGGCGTTTATGTTGCAGCTTTTACTGTTATCTCAAGCCAATAGTTCATGTGATTTTCCCGTGACGCTGTGTGACGCTGGTAGTCTCTCATATTGCATACGCCCAATCAGTTTTTCAGTATGGAATTAGGGTCTGGGGTGGTGCTTTCAATGCTCATTTCAATAAACTGAATATATTCAAAAGAGTATCCTCAAGGCCGCACTAGGAGTGCATAGAAGGTACCCTAGCCAGCAACTTTTATGGAGTTCGGAGTTCTGTCATTAGGCAACTGTATATCAGAAATCTTGTAAATATATCAGCAACCATATACATCTTTTACACCTCATTAACTAATTATAGTTTTATATCATAAATAGATGATTTGTCCCTCGAACAGATCTAACTATATGCAGAAGGCAATTCAACTATACAACAAAAAAGCTTATTATTTTATGCCAGAACATTTCATTGCAAGAAAACCTACAAAAGCACTTAATTAAAAATTGAAAGCTGGATAAAGACAGAAGATATCATACCTAAAATATTTTAATTTGATGTACATATACTGTCTTCCTGAGTTCCTCTGAATTTATTATTAGTAGGGATACTCCCAGATTAATTTTCTCTCTCTGAGTTTAAGTTTTATTTTTTGTGTCATGTGTACTGTATTGTATTGTTTTTCTAATTCTCTCTTTGCTTACAAAAGGAATTGCATATATGCTACAAATGAATTACATTATGTTACTGAATGGATTACAAATGTACAGTGTACATATGTACAGGATTACATATTAATCGTAGATTAATAATTACATGATCATCTCTTTTTCTTTTGAGTTTTTAATTATTATGAATTCATTCTAGTTTTTCTGCTCTCTAGTATTTCACTCTTAGTACTTCTCTTTACCGGATTGAAATTTTATTTTTTTCTAGTTTTTCATACATTCCATATGTTTCTTTTTCCTTTATTATATTTTTTCTATTTTCGACTGAATCTCAAGCCACTAATTATAGCCGACTGATTACTCGTGCCATCGCTCAAACTACTCAGTTTTGCTGGTAACGCCAATGAAATATTATAATCGATTTTTAAATGGAAATATTTTAATTTAAGTTTTTGCAATGTATTGTATATGAAAATTATAAATTTTTCACATTTGTAAAGTTTGTTTATGATTTGGCAATAAATATTTCTTTCTTTCTTACATTATTCTATTAACCTTTTACTTTAATGGCACATCTCAGCTTTCATTGTAATACAATTATTTGATCGCAATCGTGAGTTGAAGGAGCATTTTCAATGCTTTATTCACAATTCAACGTATTTCATACAGTCGAATATTGAAGTGAATAATAAAACTCGTTCAATAACTGTCTGAAGTAGATGGTTGGGCAGGGAGGTATGGATGATTTGGAATAACAATTATACACTCATTTTCTAACGAGACTCAAAATTCAAAATTTAATTTTTTAGTGTGTAACTTGGATGTTGCCATTATAAAATTTTTCATTCCATTTCATTTATTGTATAAAGCACTATGATCATATATAATACAGAATATATAATATATCATGACATTGGAGGAAAAACTAGGCTGAGCCTGTACTATTTCTCTCCAAAGATGAAGAATAATATGTTAATGTTGTCCTAAAGTTAAGGTTATGTAATCACACACTGCTTTCTCACTTGATTTTTGGTCCAGGAGTAATAATTTGAAGATTTTGAATTTTGAAGGTTGACGTAATACTCTTAATAGAATGAATCACAATGGATTGAAAACTTGAGAAATATTGCATTTATTTTAAAAATTTGAATACAAAATTACAAACCTACTCATTATTAGTAAAATTAAAGTGGGCGGAAAATTGAAACATTGATTATACTTACGAAAAATAACATGTGTTAAATGCTGTCCGGTTTTGTCCATACACTCCTGTAGACGTTGTGAGAAGTTGTCCATACTCCTCTGAAGCATTACACGTGGTACCGCTCGAGTTTATTGTACTATTGTTATGTTTCACACAGGGCTTCAAGGGTTCGTGGTTTGTTTATGTATATACGTGCTTTTAGGTCAAAGTTAGTAGACAGAAGGCTGGTCACTAATCTATAGTATTTTATTTGAAATGCAATTGGAGTGGGGGAACTGCAGCCGTGACGTAGGCTGTAGTACAAATTAGGCAGAATATCGCATTCTTGAAAATCATACGGTGACCCATAGTCAAATTATATAATACAAACATTTTCTGACATGCATTTTCTGCTCTACAGTAATTATCAAAGCATTTGAATAATACAAGCATTTTGCAATATAAAATCAAAAAACCCACCTCCTAACCTTCCCTTTCAAACCCTTAAGGTTTCTTTATCTTTTAGGTCGTGTTTATATTTTGTAGTTGGCTATACATCAGCTTGTGAATTTCGGGGATGAGATATTCTGATTCTCGTAGAACATGTGCTCGATACCAGCATGTGTTCAGTGCATTAATATGATGAATTCGTTGGATTATCGGGATCGGTTTATTGTTTTATTGCAATGCATTGGTTTATCAAGATTTTTTATGGGTTAATCTAAAATTATAATAGTATACGTTGTCTACGAACGCTTTTCCAGCTTATTAACTTTTTCGTGTTACGTGTTAGATTCTTGGAGAACTTCACTTCATTTATTCATACAAGTTGAATGACTTGAAATATTAAACAACATCATTAGAATCGGTGATTAATTCGCTATAAGTATGGAGAATTTTTAAGTTCTAGGTCAATCTTGAGGGATTAAACGACAATGTATTTGAAGATACAGTGAATAAACTGTATGCTCAGTGCGGTTACTCTACGTTTTTACTACACGTGACGTCACGCTGGCATTCCCCCCACCACTTCGAATCTTACACCTGTGAGTGATCAACCTTCTGTCTCCTAACGTTGCTTTTAGGTAGCCCCATAAAAAATAGTCACAAGGTGACAGGTCTCAATTCAACTGTTGAAAATGATCGCTAGCCGTTCGAAAGTACTTAAGTCAGTGAGTAATCAAATTTTATTATTTACTTTTCACTGCATGTTGTGTGAAATACATGAAAAAAGTGTGTTATTACGCAGCTCGGAATGTATTGTCTACTCTATCCAATAAATAAATTAATGAATCGAGAAACCAGCATTTTTCATGGTTGATATAGAAATAGATATTATTATGAATAATAAAGTATGAAATTTATAATGAGATAGCAAAATATTAATTTAAATAATTGATTTTTCTATTTTTGTTGACATGACAGCGAGGGGCTTCGGCATGCGAGTGGTTGGAGGAAAGGCGGGAGCAGACGGTCGTCTTTTTGCCTACATCGTGTGGACTGTCCCTGGTGGCCCCGCCGAGAAAGGGGTCTTCAACAAGCGATAAGGTAGATAACATCTTCAAAAAATAAAAATTAAATTTGACCACATTCCCTATAATCGAAAATTATTCTCGATGTGACTTTTTTGAACCATAATTTTTTGAAAATTATTGTGACCCATTGAATTTTTTCAATAATTGTCATCTATTTCCTGCTTTCCAAAAACTTATAGTGGAATGAACAGAAAAATAATATGTCATCACATTGAGAAATAAATTCACTTCTATTCTTGAGTTATAAGCATTTGAAGATGAGTAATTTTTCTGATCTAGGAGTGGAGATAAGATTTTATGTTTGAGTGAATAACTCACCCTGTATTGTAGCAAAACGTCTTATATTAAAGCACAGCACTTGTTAGGTCAACCTCTATCCATACCCCAAATATCAACAAAATCTGGGAGATTTGCATTTCTCATGAAATCCATGAATTCATCATGGATTTTTGCAGAGATGGTCAAAAATTAAAATCCCTGAAACTCTGAAGAATGACAGTACTAGAACAATAATATGTCATCACATTGGCGAAATTCACATCTATTCTTGAGTTATAAGCGTTCGAAGATGAGTGATTTTTCTGATTGAATAAAAATACTGAGAAATTGTCAAAAACCACAGATTTATTGATACCGTAGTCACAAAAACCGGTTTCGGTTGTCACACCAATGTCAATCTCTGATAAACACGAGTTCATTCTAAGAATAAACTTGGATTGACATTCAGATTGACAATGGTGTAACAACCTAAAACGGTCTTTCTAAGTATCAATAAATCTGTGGTTTTTGACAATTTCTTAGTATTTTTAGTCAATATGAATAATTATCACAATATCAACTTCTCAACTACACAAAAAGTGGTTTTTCTGAGGTACTAATAAAAATACTAAGAAATTGTCAAAAACCACAGATTTATTGATACTTAGAAAGACCGGTTTCGGTTGTTACACCATTGTCAATCTCTGATAAACTCAAGTTTATTCTAAGAATAAACTTACTTGACATTCAGATTGACAATGGTGTAACAACCGAAACCGGTCTTTCTAAGTATCAATAAATCTGTGGTTTTTGACAATTTCTTAGTATTTTCATTAGCACCTCAAAAAAACGTCTGTTAATACATCGCAACTCGGAACGTATTGTCTACTCTATCCAATAAATAAATTTATTCTTCATGGTTGACATAAGAATATTGATATCCTTTATTATATCAAGCAAGCAATTTCTGTATTTTTATATCTGGTCATCTATCTGGTTATTTATATTTATATCTGGTTATTTATGTTCAACGGATCTCGAAAACGGCTCTAACGATTTTCACGAAATTTGGAACATAGTAGGTTTATGATATGAAAATTCGACTGCACTAGGTCTCATCCTTGGGAAAACTCGCTGAACAACATTAAAAGGATAATTCATCCTTGGCTGAAACAGCTGTGGATGGTAAAAAAGTGAGTGAGCGAGTGAGTATGTGAAAAATCAAAATATCGCATCCCCGAAATTCATAAGATGACATATAGCCAGCTGTGTAATATAAACACGACCATTTGGAGAATAATTGTGTTCTGTTTATCTATAAATAAAAATAGCGAGCGAAGCTCGGTGCCCCGATATTATTATGAATAATAGAGAATAAAATGTATAATTAGATAACAATATATTAATTTATATATTTTTTCTATTTATTGTTGACATGACAGCGAGGGGCTTCGGCATGCGAGTGGTTGGTGGAAAGGCGGGAGCAGACGGACGTCTTTTTGCCTACATCGTGTGGACTGTCCCTGGTGGCCCCGCCGAGAAAGGGGGTCTTCAACAAGGCGATAAGGTAGATAACATCTTCAAAAAATAAAAATTAAATTTGACCACATTCACTATAATCGAAAATTATTCTCGATGTGACTTTTTTGAACCATTATTTTTTGAAAATTATTGTGACCCATTGAATTTTTTCAATAATTGTCATCTATTTCCTGCTTTCCAAAAACTTATAGTGAAATAGACAGAAAAATGATATGTCATCACATTGGCGGATTTCACTTCAATTCTCGAGTTACAAGCATTTGAAGATGAGTAATTTTTCTGATCTGTGAGTGGAGATAAGATTTTATGTTTGAGTGAATAACTCACCCTTATTGTAGCAAAACGTCTTATATTATAGCACAACACTTGTTAGGTCAACCTCTATCCATAGACGGAATATCAACCAAATCTGGGAGATTTGCATTTCTCATGAAATCCATGAATTCATCATGGATTTTTGCAGAGATGGTCAAAAATTAAAATCCCTGAACTCTGAGGAATGATAGTACTTGAACAATAATAATATGTCATCACATTGGCGATATTCACTCCTATTTTCGAGCTATAAGCATTTGAAGATGAGTGATTTTTCTGAACGAATAAAATACTGAGATCAAAGTTTCCAATAAAATTCAAAACTCAAACCATGCATATGTTTAGCATATTTTCTGACAACTGTTAAAATTATTTTGCAATGTTGAATGGAAAATACCAAGAAATTGTCAAAAACCACAGACTTATTGAAACTAAGAATAAGAAAGACCGGTTTCGGTTGTTACACCATTGACAATCTCTGATAAACTCGAGTTCATTCTAAGAATAAACTTAGATTTATATTTATATCTGGTTATTTATGTTCAACGGATCTCGAAAACGGCTCTAACGATTTTCACGAAATTTGGAACATAGTAGGTTTATGATATGAAAATTCGATTGCACTAGGTCTCATCCTTGGGAAAACTCGCTGAACAACATTAAAAGGATAATTCATCCTTGGCTGAAACAGCTGTGGATGGTAAAAAAGTGAGTGAGCGAGTGAGTATGTGAAAAATCAAAATATCGCATCCCCGAAATTCATAAGATGACATATAGCCAGCTGTGTAATATAAACACGACCATTTGGAGAATAATTGTGTTCTGTTTATCTATAAATAAAAATAGCGAGCGAAGCTCGGTGCCCCGATATTATTATGAATAATAGAGAATAAAATGTATAATTAGATAACAATATATTAATTTATATATTTTTTCTATTTATTGTTGACATGACAGCGAGGGGCTTCGGCATGCGAGTGGTTGGTGGAAAGGCGGGAGCAGACGGTCGTCTTTTTGCCTACATCGTGTGGACTGTCCCTGGTGGCCCCGCCGAGAAAGGGGGTCTTCAACAAGGCGATAAGGTAGATAACATCTTCAAAAACTTAAATTCAATTTGACCACATTCACTATAATCGAAAATTATTCTCGATGTGACTTTTTTGAACCATTATTTTTTGAAAATTATTGTGACCCATTTGAATTTTTTCAATTGTCATCTATTTCCTGCTTTCCAAAAACTTATAGTGAAATAGACAGAAAAATGATATGTCATCACATTGGCGGATTTCACTTCAATTCTCGAGTTACAAGCATTTGAAGATGAGTAATTTTTCTGATCTGTGAGTGGAGATAAGATTTTATGTTTCAGTGAATAACTCACCCTTATTGTAGCAAAACGTCTTATATTATAGCACAACACTTGTTAGGTCAACCTCTATCCATAGACGGAATATCAACCAAATCTGGGAGATTTGCATTTCTCATGAAATCCATGAATTCATCATGGATTTTTGCAGAGATGGTCAAAAATTAAAATCCCTGAAACTCTGAGGAATGATAGTACTTGAACAATAATAATATGTCATCACATTGGCGATATTCACTCCTATTTTCGAGCTATAAGCATTTGAAGATGAGTGATTTTTCTGAACGAATAAAATACTGAGATCAAAGTTTCCAATAAAATTCAAAACTCAAACCATGCATATGTTTAGCATATTTTCTGACAACTGTTAAAATTATTTTGCAATGTTGAATGGAAAATACCAAGAAATGTCAAAAACCACAGACTTATTGAAACTAAGAATAAGAAAGACCGGTTTCAGTTGTTACACCATTGACAATCTCTGATAAACTCGAGTTCATTCTAAGAATAAACTTAGATTGACATTCAGATTGACAATGGTGTAACAACCGAAAACGGTCTTTCTAAGTATCAATAAATCTGTGGTGTTTGACAATTTCTTATAGTATTGCTATTCAATCAGAAAAATCACCACAATATCAACTTCTCAACTACACAAAAAGTGGGTTTTCTTTGGTACTAGAGCGGTGCGGAGTGTCGCTGGCCGTTAAACTCTATACTTGCAGATGCGATGGATGTATTGAAGGCTGTTGAACTTGGTTATTTACTCAATAATTACACGAGCCGTTATGATTCCTTATAGTTCTTTATTAATAAACACACAAGAACATTTTACTACATCAATGTGGGCTACCGACATAAAACACACCATCATGATCGACTTCCTGTCTCACACACAGTGATACCAACAACCAACCAATAAAAACCAGTTACAATTATTACATATTCAACAAAGGCTACTGACCTTTATTGTATTTGTGAATAACCTTGACTTTTCCTTTTGACCTTGAGGTTCTGGAGTGGTGCGGTGTTTCGCTGGTGGATCGGAGCTTCGAGGAGGTGTGCTCCGTCATGGACAGAACAGGGGACACCGCAGACATTCTAGTCGAGCATGGAAATGACCTGTGAGTGGACACACTCATACTCTTCATTACTACTCTAAGATAATATTAGATAATATCACAGAATACAACAGTATACAGAACAGAATAAAACAGAATACATCTATATTCTGTGATAATATCTGCCATAATATTATCAATTTGGTTATTTTAGTTACCTTACCTTATGTGAGTTTACCTTATTGGTTGTTGTCAAACGTTCTCATGACAATATTTATAGTGACGTCCACGTTATAATGGCAGTGTTTGATTAGCATACTTAGTTGGTCCGTTCACATTCAAAAATATGTAAAAAATTAAGATCAGGAATTTTCGCGCTGAGACGACTAGCAAAAATTTCGAACTTAGAAACGCTAAAAGCAGTGTACTTTGCAATGATCCACTCCCACATTTCATATGGAGTTGAAATATATGAAGGAACAAGCATCTCAAACTTAAATAAAATACTCCTATTACAAAATGAAGCAATCAGAAAAGTCTCTGATAAACACGAGTTTATTCTGAGAATGTATTGACATTCAGAAAGACCGGTTTCGGTTGTTACACCATTGTCAATCTAAGTTTATTCTTAGAATAAACTTGAGTTTATCAGAGACTTTTCTGATTGAATAAAAATACTAAGAAATTGTCAAAAACCACAGATTTATTGATACTTAAAAAGACTTGTTTCGGTTGTTACACCATTGTCAATCTGAATGTCAATCTAAGTTTATTCTTAGAATGAACTCGCTCGAGTTTATCAGAGATTGACAATGGTGTAACAACCGAAACCAGTCTTTCTAAGTATCAACAGATCTGTGGTTTTTGACAATTCCTTTGTATTTTTATCTACCTGCACTAGAACATGGGTTTCCCATAGTTGAGTAGGTTAATTTCTGAAAAAATTCAATTTATTTATAATTGTTGTAAATTTCATATATTGTATTTTTGAATATTATGTACATTTAAATGATTAGATTGTTTATTTGTATATCAATGGGAATAAAATTTATTTGTATTGTATTGTAATATTAGAAAAGTCTCTGATAAACTCGAGTTTATTCTAAGAATAAACCTAGATTAACATTCATATTGACAATGGTGTAACAACCGGAACCGGTCTTTCTAAATAACAATAAATCTGTGGTTTATGACAATTTCTTAGTATATTTATTCAATCAGAAAAATCACCACAATATCAACTTCTCAACTACACAAAAAGTGATTTTTCTTTGGTACTAGAGCGGTGCGGAATGTCGCTGGCCGTTAAACTCTATACTTGCAGATGTGATGGATGTTTTGAATGCTACTGACCTCCATTGCTTTTGTGAATAACCTTGACTTTTCCTTTTGACCTTGAGGTTCTGGAGTGGTGCGGTGTTTCACTGGTGGATCGGAGCTTCGAGGAGGTGTGCTCCGTCATGGACAGAACAGGGGACACCGCAGACATTCTCGTCGAGCATGGAAATGACCTGTGAGTGGACACACTCATACTCTTCATTACTACTCTAAGATAATATTAGATAACTAGCCGTCAGGCTCGCTTCGCTCGCCATATCCGTCTAGCCAGGGGGCTCCGCCCCTTGGACCCCCGACAGGATCGTCCAAGAATGAGATCAGCAGGCTCGCTTCGCTCGCCTGCATTTTTCATTATTTGAGCATTTTTATCATATGTTAGGACGATCCAGTCGGGGATCCAGACTAAACGTCTGGCTAAACGGATATGGCGAGCGAAGCGAGCCTGACTGCTAGTAATATAATATTCCCAGGATTGAAGTAGCAGTGCCCAATCAATTTTTACGCGATAAATGCATTCAAATCTTCAACTTGGTGCCAACCTAACAAAGTCAACTCAACTTAATGCCAACCTGACAAAATTATTAATTTAGTTGCCAGTTAACAACTGTTTCGAAGAGGTACTCTATCTAGATTATAGTTCTATAGTAACATATGATATGGAAATTTCAATTATAATTAAGAGATTGGGAGAAGAAGAATATACATGCTAAAAGACGAACTTTAAATTCTTTGTAAAGATTCATGGATCTTGTAATATTTGAAGACTGTTTGGTACCTTTGAAAAACACTTCTTACCTCTGTGAATAGTTTTTCTTTGTGAAAAGATCTCATCTGAGCCTATTATCCATATATTGTGAAAATTCCTAGGTCTGAGAAAGCTTATTTTACAGAATCAGTTCTATTGGGGTTTAGCATAATTTCTTATTGCTCGTTTTTTCTGTTTTAGAATTTTTCAACTATCCTTGTCTATCATTCAACAGAGCAGATAGCGCTATATCTTTCCCGCTTTGCTCTGTTACCAGATTGTCTTTCAACAATGTAGGAATAATCAAATAACAAAACATTTCATCTTAATTATGAAAATTCATTATGAAATTATTGAAAAATAAAATTTCTTGCTTAATAGAATATAATTGAATAGGTATTTTAAACGAGAATGAACAATTGATATTATATTCAATAAACCTGTATCAGCTATCATCTACAGAAGTCATTGACAAAACAATATCTCTTTCTGGCTTTGCTCTGTTGCCAGATCGTCTTTTAACAATGTAGAATTAATAATCAATTAACAAAATATATTATCTTAATATATGAAAATTTATTATGAAATAATTGAGAAATATAATTTCCTGGTTGATGAAATATAATTGATTATTGAATCTTAGACCTCACTTCGCTCGGTCAACTTTATTTTCTAATGTACCGAAATCAATAGAATCATATAATTATTTGACCTGAATTGAGTTTATTTTTTGGTAATTCTTGAAAATTATATTTTTAATATGTGAATATTTCCTATTTTCGTTATAATAATGAGAAATATATCGTCTATGTTTAGTTTTGGAAATCTACTTTTTAAAAAAACTTGAGGACTGAAAGTTTTGTGAATTGAATAACTACAAAACTTAACCTATTTTGGACTATGTGTTATCTAAATTTGGGAGAGGAATAGCACAAGGTTACCTTATTTTTCCTCTCCCTATCATTTTGATTATGTACTTATTGTATAAATGAATAAAGAATGAATAATATTTTTTGTTGAACAGGAGAATGTGTGATCTACTGGATGAACCACTACCGGGAGCCTCGAGGAAAAATTCAGGGGAAGCTCTAGGATTGCAGCTAGGTAAGTCACTTGAAATTTAAAAAAAAAATGAATTTTTCTTTTGATGAACTAGAGGATAAGTTGAATAGGTACAGATAATTGAAAGTGTCATCTATCATGAAGACTAACTGCTACCTATCACCCGGTGTTGCACAAAACTCTGTTAACTTTTAAACCGGAGTAAATGCCAAAATGCCACTTGAACCACTGATGGAATTTGATGGCAGGAGTCATGACAAACACCAGAAATCGGTTTACTCAGTGGATGGAGAATTGGGGACGTCACCCACCTGATTTGATATTCAAAACTAATTGAAACAAAGCTTTCTATATGTGTCTACATTACAAAAAATGAATACAAACATTCTGATCTATATAAAGAGTTTTTTCCACTTTTGAAAAAAGGAAGTTTTGCTGCCGTACTCTGTAGCTTGGAAGCTGACGTAGATTCCAGTTTCAGAACATACTACTAATTATTGCCGTTGACAGAGATATTTGTGATACTGTAAAAAATATTGTTTACAGAGTGAGTCATATGTATGGGAACCCTTCAATTGGAGACTGTTGTAGATATAATACTGTAACTTTCAGGATAAGTAGTTATTGGTCAGATACTCTACCTTTTGACGTACAACTGAATTTCAACCCCTCATAAGGGGGTGACTTAGGAGTTGTAACTCGAATATTTTAAATGTAAGCACCCATTGTGTGGTACATCATTTCAAAGTCCTTTTTAAAACGAGAAAGATGGCATCGATAAAAATGTTCTACTAATATTAAATGTAAACACCCATTGTGTGGTACATCATTTTAAAGGCTTTATAAAACGAGAAATATAGCATCGATAAAAATGTTCTATAATACTTAACTATCCAAAATGGCGGCTGATTGAAGTTTTATTTTTCATAGAAATGAGGAGTTGTAACTCAAATATTTGAATGTGAACACCCATTGTGTGGTACATCATTTTGAAGGCTTCTCAAAGCAAGGAAGATGACATCAATAAAAATGTTCTACGATTATTTTAATTAAACACCCATTGTTTGGTACATCATTTTAAAGGCTTCATAGAAAGAGAAAGATGGCATCAATAAAATTGTTCTATGATACTTGTATCCAGAATGGCGGCTGATTGAAGTTTTATTTTTCATAGAAATGAGGAGTTGTAACTCAAATATTTGAATGTGAACACCCATTGTGTGGTACATCATTTTGAAGGCTTCTCAAAGCAAGGAAGATGACATCAATAAAAATGTTCTACAATACTTGTATCCAAAATAGCGGCTGATTGAACTTTATTAATTATTTCTTTGAAGGTCTTTTAAAAACAAGAAAGATGGCATCAATAAAAATGTTCTATGATACTTGTATCCAAAATGGCGGCTGATTGAAGTTTTATTTTTTATAAAAATGAGGGGTTGTAACTCGAATATTTTGAATGTGTACACCCATTGTGTGGTCCATCATTTTGAAGGCATTTTCAAAACGAGAAAGATGACATCAATAAAAATGATCTGCGATACTTTCATCCAAATTGGCGGCTGATTGAACTTTATTAACTATTCCTTTAAAGGTATTTTTAAAACAAGAAAGATGGCATCAATAAAAGACGTCACTATGATACTTGCATCCAAAATGGTGGCTGATTGGAGTTTTAGTTTTCAAAGATATGATTATAGTAAAACTCCAATTAGCCGCCATTTTTGATACAAGTATAATGGAACATTTTCATAGAACATAGAACATTAAGAACATTTGTTCCATAGAACATTTTATTGATGCCATAGTTTTTCAGATGGACACGTTAAGGCGTCGGTCCCGGCTGTCTAAAAAGCATTCGTTAGGTCATGTCAGAGGCCCTGAAATTGATCAGTTGCGACCTGAAAACTCTGACACCAGACCTGAGTCAGCCAGGTCACTCGTTATTATTATTATTTGATTGATGCCATGTTTATTTTTTCAAAAAGGCCTTTAAAATTATGCACCACACAATGGGTGTTTACATTTAGAATATTTGAAATACAACCCCTAAGTCACCACCCCCTTATGAGGTGTTGAAATTCAGTTGTACATCAAAAGATAGAGTATTCGACCATTAACTGTAACGGTGGGAAAAGAAAAGAAAATGGTCGTACAGGTTTTTGATAATAAACGAATCAATAAATCATTTATTACAAGTTAGAATTTATTACGAAATAATAATCAGACGATATTTCAGGGGCTACTCGCTTTGCTGATCTGTGGTCGTTCAGTTTTTGATAATAAAAAAAAAACAAAAATTACTATTTAGAATTATAGATCTGAGAAATTAAAAAATGTACAATTAACTATTATCTTACTTTACCTTAACAAGAGTCCCTTGGCCTGCTCCTCAAGGTCCAGTTGAAGCACTCCCGAAATTTAAATGAAAAAAAAATATTTAAAAAAAACTCTGCCAGTTGATTGAATCAAAAACACCAGCTTTCCCTACAAGATTCAAATCCTGAAAATAAAATTATGTAGGTTTGAAATGTCAGGACTGCGACAGCCTTCAATTGAATTCTCAAGACAGAATCCTTCAGGTAACCAAGGCCTTAACTCAACAACTAACTTCACGAACGGTTCACAAGTAATACGGGCCTTGAAAGAAAAATTCAAAATCTATTTATGTGAATAACACATGCAGCCTTGATTTACAGACCAAAAGTCAACTCACTCTTGTTTGTATAGCATGGAGCTAAAAACCATAATATTGCCTTCACGAAACGTGATAAAACACACGTTTCATGTTTGTACATTGGAGATCTTCTCGCTTTATCAATTACATTTAATAATTAAATCCGCGACCAGATTTCCAATTCACAAAATAATATTTCAAAAATTGAATACTAGGTTTTGATGTCATGTATGACATAACTCATCCTGGAAGTTACACTTTTATATCTACAACAGTCTCCAACTTACTGGAGGGTTACCATACATATTACTCACTCTGTATATCACATAATACATATTATTGTGTGTGCGTGTGTGTAGATATGATATTTGTGACAATTTTTGTTGACAGAGGGCGTAGATGACAAGTCGCCGGCCTCACCAACCCGTCGAAAATTGCCCAAAACTCCGGTATAGATTTTCTTCATTGTAAAATTATTCTATAATATTTATAATCGTACTCAAATGGTACACATCCATTGCATGCAGCAACCATTCAACTCAATATTATCGAGTTTCTAACTTTATTATTGTAATTTAGTTAACTATAAAAGGCCTAATAATAACTAACATTCAGTAGCGAATTTTGAAACTGGGTTGATCCTAATAAATCATGTCTTGAACTTATCTACAGTGGGGTCCGCGTTATAATGGCAGTGTTTGATTGGCAATGGTATTGCTATCCTTGTCTATCATTCAACAAAGCGGATAGCGCTATCTCTTTCTTGCTTTGCTCTGTTGCCAGATCGTCTTTTAACAATGTAGAATTGATAATTAATTAATGAAATATTTCATCTTGAATATGAAATTATTGAAAAATATAATTTTATGCTTAATAAAATATAATTGATTATTTTAAACGAGAATTATATTTTTAATCAGCTACAGGCATTGACAAGTCAGAGGATCGGCAACGTTCTCCTATTTTTTGGTAGAGAGTTAGTGGGGAGGATATTTTTAATATTCTTTCCGAAGAATGGACATTGATATGTCCAAAGCTCCGCCAATTTATGTAGATGCATAACAATATAATTATTATCTATAGTTATTATATAACAAATTGCTTTTTCATATCATATACAGTTCAATAATTATTTTCTTAGTCTATATCATGTAAATTCATCTATAATTTTGCTGTATTGTAAGCTATTGTATATAAGTGTATAAGACAGTACCTATATATTGTAATCTACATAAATAAAGTACATCAATTTTTTCCACTGCCATTATAACGTGGACCTCACTATAGTTGATTAAATACTTTATTATCTCTTTTAACAGAGAGTATTGTTTTTCGTATTTTTGTGCATGAAGGGTTCTAAACTTTATACAGATTATTAACACATTATTAACACATTATTAACACACATTAAATTAATAATATTACTACTCTTCCAATATTGACTTCTATTAATATATTTTTGGTGACTTGTTGGAGTAAATGTCAACGCGCCGGCCTAATAATCTAGAGAACCCGAGTTCGAATCTCCACCGGGGCGAAAGTTTTTGACCACAGCACAATCACATAGATACGGCCACCCCGTCTTTCGGAGGAGACGATAAGCCGTCGGTCCCGGCTTGAAAAGTAGTTGTCATCTCTCATCATCATCCCTCTCACTCATTACCCACGCACAAGCCTAAGAGCTTATGTGGGCATCACCCTCAGTATTATTATTATCATATTACATTCTAGCATTACCATTGAACATATTACATTCAAAAATATCGACCTAAAACTAGCAAAAATAAATTTGATAAAATATTTAATAATATTTCCTCCACGTTTACCTTGTCTATCATTTGACAAAGCAGATAGCGCTATCTTTTCCTATCTCCGCAACGTTGACAGATTGTTTCTTAACAATGTAGAAATTCATAAACAGAATATATATTCCCAGTTATGAAAACGTACTATTTACAAAACATATACCTAATTATTATAAATAAAACAAAATAAAATCTTATAGCACCCTTTAAAAATAAAGGGTGCTATAAGATTTTATTTTGTTTTATTGATTTAAAAGTAGCTCATGTCAATAAGTGTTTTCTAATTATTATAATATACATACTAAAGAGGTTGCTGATAATAAACTAACTTAATCCTTATTATGATACCCCGTCCACTTTAATGATATGTGCTGGGATGATCGTAATATTCTCTCCTGAAACATGTACAAATGATTTTAAAAATTTAGTTAGTAAATTCTATTATCAAATAATTGAAAGTTATATATTTTGACAGATGAAATATAATTGTTCATTTTCAACAATAATGAACAGTTAATATTACGTCAGATATACCGGTATCGGCTATCCTTTATAGAAGGCAGTGGCAAGGCAGAGAATCGTTTTAAAAATTCAGTTAGTAAATTCAATTATCAAATAATTGAAAGTTATATATTTTGACAGATAAAATATAATTGTTTAGTTTTAACAATAATGAACAATTAATATTACGTCAGATATACCGGTATCGGCTATCCTTTATAGAAGGCAGTGGCAAGGCAGAGAATCGGCAACGTTGCTCTCTGATATTCCTTCACTACCATTAGTACATGGACCTCAGTATAAAATACAAAATGAATTATGGAATGAAATATATTATATTTTCCAAACATAGCAACTTGATTGAAAAAATTATGAATTCCAATAAATTTAATTTTTTTTCCTAGAAAGTATAGAATAGAATGACTTTTTCAATTTCCGACATGGCGAAGTTTGGACAGTCATGTCCTCTCTGTCACTTAACCACGGAAGTGGAGGATGGAATATTGAAGTCAACCGTTGCAATTCGAGAATATCCATAGGCCTATACAATTGAGATGATATCGGGTCTGAGTTTTCGTGAGGATATTTCAAATATTATTCAGCCTAGACTTATAATATCATGGAAAGTTCAGAATATTTTCACATTTCAATATTCTTGTGCATACTCAATTGGAGATAACATTTTTGACACCGCTAGTTTTGTTGAACGTAGTTTCTATGTTTTATGTACGGTATCCATACCTAAGATATATTTGGCTGTGGTGTTGTAAGGGATTGCTTTTATATTTGTTCTAGTTTTATTTATTTAATTGATTATTTATTTATTTACAATGCAAATGACACTAATGTAATAACATTGATAGATAAAATAATAAGGTAGTTCTTGTGCTATATTTGTCCAGTTGAGAGTGTAAGCCTACTTCGTATTTTTGCTAGAATTTTTAGACGTTTTGCAAGTTAATATGGAGCTTCTCTGTGTTGTTTCAAGCTGATTATCGAAATTTTTACGCTGAGTGAAGTTTTACTAAATGTATGTTTGGCTGTGTTATAAGAGTTTTTCTAGACTGTTTTAGATTAGGAGCGATCTTTATTATTTCGTATTATTTCATCAGCTTTCCCATTGTATTTTGATAAGTTTTTATATTCTTTCTCATGGCTATTATATGAGGGATTCTATTGACTTCAGTGAGGTCCACGTTATAATGGCAGTGTTTGATTAGCAATGGTATTGCGATCCTTGTCTATTATTCAACAAATCGGATAGCACTATCTCTTTCTCGGTTTGCTCTATTGCCAGATCGTCTTATAACAATGTAGAATTGATAATTACTGTAATTAACAAAATATTTCATCTTAATTATGAAATTGTTGAGAAATATAATTCATTACCACTATAATATAATTCAATTGGACTATTTATGTGCCAAAATCAAGGAATTGAAGAAGTTTTGGGCAATTGCCTGTTTCTCTTTCCAAATATCGTGTTTGTGACTGTTCTAATTATTTTAAACGAGAATGAACTGTTCTCCTATTTTTTCTACACTGCCATTATAACGTGGACCGCACTATATCTGATTTTTGATCTGGACTAGACTCTTCATTATGTTTTAGTTGAGTTGAATCCATATCATTTAAACTCAGTTTAAACGGAGATTTATCTGATGTTCATAGCCAAACCCCGTATGAAACTTATGATAAATGCAACCATATCTTCAAGTAAACGTGGTTTAGCGTTAAACGAGTGTTAGCAGATGGCCTTGAAACTTGTATGCACCATCTCGGTTTAAACGGAGATTTATCTGTTGTTAGTTTAAACCCGGAATCAAACCCATTATAAAAATCTGGTGTGGTACACTCACACAACTTTCCTTGCTCATTGAACTACAGGCCTCATTATCAAACGAGAATAATTTAGGGGAATAACATAATGACGATTGACGACAACATATTTGCAACTACGATCAGACTACTGTATATGTGTATATACAATTGTTTTCAGAGTACTTTTTCCTTTATGTAAATTGTGAAATTCGATGATTTTTTTGAAATTCGTCAAAACAGCTATTCTACAGATGAAATATCTTGACTAGGACTGTGTTCTTTTTATAAACTGCTCTACCTACCGTACCCACAGTACATGGAAGAAGAAAAAGTAAAAACCGTGTACCTACCTATCTCATGCACGAGAAGGAGGTTACAAAGTCCATTTCTCAAGGATTGGGTGGACCCCCATTAGTACCCCAGGAAAAAGACTCATGTCAGTTGATAGAGCTAATAAATAACTATACAGGGTATGGATTTGAAAAAAATCGTTAGAGCCGTTTTTGAGAAAATCGTGAAAAACATGGTTTTTTAGTAACTGTCATTTTTCTCAAGAATATTACGGAGCTCCTGCAATTTTCTCAGAAATGAGACTCATGTCAGCTGATAGGGCTTATAAATAGCTATCCATGGTATAAATTTGAAGAAAATCGTTAGAGCCGTTTTCGAGAAAACCGTGAAAAACATGGTTTTTTAGTAATTATCCGCCATTTTTCTCAAGAATATTACGGAGCTCCTGGAATTTTCCCAGAAATGAGACTCATGCCAGTTGATAGGGCTTATAAATAGCTATCCATGGTATAAATTTGAAGAAAATCGTTAGAGCCATTTTCGAGAAAAACATGAAAAACATGGTTTTTTAGTATTTATCCGCCATTTTTTCCGCCATCTTAAATTGAATTTTATTGAATTTCTTATTGTCGGGTCCTCATGGTATAACGACCTTAAGTTTAAAATTTCAAGTGAATCAGTTAATTAGGAATGGAGTTATCGTGTTCACAGACATACACACACACACATATACACACACACACACACACACACACACACACACACACACCACACACACACACACACACACACACACACAGACCAATACCCAAAAATCACGTTTTTGGACTCAGGGGACCTTGAAACGTATAGAAAACTTGAAATTTGGGTACCTTAATTTTTTTGGAAAGCAATACTTTCCTTACCTATGGTAGTAGGGCAAGGAAAGTAATAAATACGATCATACATTTATTTAATCTTAGATTAGCGTTGAAATTGGTTGGTGCATTGGATTCCAAGTCTACTCCAATCTTCCACTAGAAATCCACCAGAGACAAGAAATATAGCAATGCTTATCCAAGGCTTATTAATAATGCTTATGCTTATCCTTTATCTATGATTCCACTCAAAATCAAATGAAATTTTATTTCGCCATAATAAAAATGATACAGTGAAATAATAATCCTTAATAAAAAGTTGAGAAAAACACATTGATCGATATAATATATACATTGATATAATATATATATTGCTGAGCCTGAAACAAAATAACATTTTTGGCGCTGCCTGCAAAACCAAAGTTTAAGTGCTGACAGCGGGAAATTTATTGTTTTGAAATTATTTATTTAAAAATTTACATATTTGAGGGCACCAGGAACTGAATCCCATCATTGCTCTCATAACACACATTGAGCATACAATTTGAAAAACAATACATTAAGATGAAAATGAAATAACTTAACTAATATACTATTGAGTTTTAGAAAAAACAAAATACAAAAAAATAATAGAAAACCTTGCAAATATGAAACTTATAGTATAGCAGATAAAAGAAGAAGAACTAGGTATGTAACTAATACTGAAGAATTCAAAAGAAAAGAAAAAATAAACAAAGAAAAGAGATTATGGGAACTTTGCAAATAAGAAACTTATAAATAGGAAAGAAAAGAAATGGTAGAATCGACATTCTAGATGAGCTTCTGATTTTCAGAGATTATTAAATTATTGGAGAATCATTTATAAGAAACATAAAACGAAGCTAGAGACAGGGAAAGATGGGCAATTATTGACATAGGCCATCACCATTGACCATTTTATTGTATTTTTTCTTAAGGGCTACTTCTAATATAAATAGAAATATAAATCTCGGTACCCTTTTAAATTATTACTTTCCTTGCCCGATTACCATAGGTAAGGAAAGTATTGCTTTCCGAAAAAAATTAAGGTACCCCAATTTCTAAATTTCTACGTTTCAAGGTCCCCTGAGTCCAAAAAACTGTTTCTTGGGTATTGGTCTGTATGTGTGTGTGTGTGTGTATGAGTGTATGTGCGTCTGTGTACACGATATCTCATCCCCCAATTGACGGAATGACTTGAAATTTGGATCTTAAGGTCCTTTCACTATAAGGATCCGACACGAACAATTTCGATCGAATGCAATTCAAGATGGCGGCTAAAATGGCAAAAATGTTGTCAAAAACAGGGTTTTTCGTGATTTTCTCGAAAACGGCTCCAACGATTTTGATCAAATTCATACCTAAAATAGTCATCGATAAGCTCTATCAACTGCCACAAGTCCCATATCTGTAAAAATTTCAGGAGCTCCGCCCCATCAATGCAGATAGATTCCCAATTATCAGGCTTCAGATACAATTGAAACAAAAAAAATCAAGTGGAGTAGATTGAGCATGAAAATCTCTACAATTAATGTTCTGTAACATTTTCACCTAAAATTGAAGATAAGCTTTAAATTCGAGAAAATGTGATTATTCAATTGCAAATTATTGTTGATTCTATTGAATCATTCACCATGAAGAGATAGCAGACCTCATGTGTGTCTCCAGCGTTATTGCCCTGTCACCAGCTGGCTCAAATCTTTGAATAGTAGACTTGAGATGCGCGGGATCACTAGCGTCAGGTGATCAATTTTCATAACGGCAAGGAAAGTTGTGTGAGTGCGCCATACCAGATTTTTTTTGTCACATCATGTTTCGGACACTAAGTCAAGACTTGAAAATGGCACTAGTGTCTGAAACGTGTGACAAAATAATTTAAAATGGTACTGAGAATTATATTTTTATTCATATTATTGACGGACTCTGAATTGGAAAGTTAAAAATTTTATAATGTGAATACTGTGGAATTGTATTTGTTGCCAACCACATATACCTCATAAGAGAGGCTTTGTTCTTTTGAGAATTTGAATAAAGCTATATCATAAGGCCTATTATTATAATATTATCAAAATTTTTTAAATAAGTGTAATATTTCTCAAGTTTTTTATTCATTGTGATACATTCTTTGATTCATTTGAAGTCAACCTTCAAAATTCAAAATCTTCAAATCATTATTCCTGGACCAAAAATCAAGAAACGAATATTGTGTGATATTATAACCTCAACCTTTTGACGCAACTTTCTATCAAAATTTTTGGAGACAAATAGTACAGGCTCAGCCTAGTTTTTCCTTCAATGTCATAATTATATTATGATTGTAGTATTTTGTACAATAAATAAATGAATGAAAAATGAATTGATAAACAATTCATCGTGGTTTGAAATTGACCCTAGATAGAAATCGTAAAAACGGAGATGTTCAGAAAA
Organism: Nilaparvata lugens; assembly: GCF_014356525.2. NCBI lineage: Eukaryota > Metazoa > Arthropoda > Insecta > Hemiptera > Delphacidae > Nilaparvata > Nilaparvata lugens. The sequence continues at coordinate 99,762 of NW_024091036.1, read as the reverse complement.
CTGGAAAAAAGTGGGGAATGAACACTCGAAAGTTTCAATTAACTATCAGTCTCAATGCATCTGATAGAATACAAATACTTCTTAGAAAATAGCTTTGATAAAAAATCATTCAAAACTCGCCACATTTCAGAAGTAACCTCTCAAATAACTTCATAAATTCATAGATTCAGAGCTACTCTCTTTTATTTATGAAATAGAATTATACTACCCTTTGAAATTAATAAAATAATAGATTAAGAATATAAATTATAACAATTATTATTATAACAACTAGTAAATTATTACACCATCGTCAGGTTTCAGTGTGAAGAATGAAACTACATGTTATATAATTTGTATTCTTAATCTATTATTTCATTAATTCCAATTGGTACTATACCTAGTTCTATTTTATAAAAAAAACTTTCAAATAACATTTGCATGTCAAATTTTTGATTATGAAACCTATTCTATCCTCATACAAAACTTTATAGAATTCGTTTTTCTTTTTTTGCAATAAAACAAAATTTTTTCTCATATTACACGTCTTGTCTTAATGTATTGAAACACGTTCTTATTCAAAATTTGCTCGCAATCTTTCCATTTTCAATAATATTTACTATAAATGAATTTTCTCGAATTTTTCTTCTATTGATTTTTGTACTATTCTTGTGACTCCATTACTGGAACATCAAATATTGGGTTAGAGAAATAGCAAATTAGCTCAGATTGCATCTTTATATCGAACTAATACAATTAATAATGTTAATTTTTAATTAATCTTTTTTCATTTTTTCTGAATTTTCAATAATATCCACTATAAATAAATTTACTCGAATTTTTCTTCTATTGATTCTTGTACTATTCTTGTGACTCCATTACTGGAACATCAAATATTGGGTTAGAAAAATAGCAAATTAACTCAGATTGCATCTTTCTATCGAACTAATACAATTAATAATGTTAATTTTTAATTTTGTTATTCATTTTTTCTAAATTTTTAATAATATTCACTATAAATAGATTTACTCGACTTTTTCTTCTATTGATTCTTGTACTATTCTTGTGACTCCATTACTGGAACATCAAATATTGGGTTAGAAAAATAACAAATTTTTAATTTTTAAAAAATTTTTATTCATTTTTTCTGAATTTTCAATACCTAATATTTACTATAAATAAATTTACTCGAATTTTTCTTCTATTGATTCTTGTACTATTCTTGTAACTCCATTACCGGTACATCAAATATTGGGTTAGAAAAATAACAAATTAACTCAGATTGCATCTTTCTATCGAACTAATACATTTATATCTTATCGAACTCTGAATCTTCATAAAAGTGTTTTCATAATCTCTTCGGGCTATTTTTATCAAAATTTGGGACAGAAACAGTTTTATTCATTTATTCATAGGCAATAGATACAATGCAGGTAAAAACAACAGGCATTCGCCCAAAACTGCTTTAAACCTTAATTTGGAATACATATTCCAGAGGTTTATGTTAATGATAACTTAATTCACACACTATTTTGAGTTTATCCTATTGGTTCTCTCCCAATTTATTATTAATTTGATATTGTAATTGTGGAATGTGGGAATAAATAAATCTTAGTTTACGCCCAAATCGCTAACTATTTTAAAGTCAACATGATACAACGTCAATCTATATACTATAATAAAGGAAAGAACTGGCTTATACACGTACGGGATAGGAATATTATGTTTGACGTATCATCACGTCTGAACTAATGGACTGATTAACTTAAAATTTTTCGTATAGACTCTTAATTAACCGAGGAAGGTTATAGGCCTACTTTCAATTCTTCAAGATTTCATTACGTCAAGTTTTCAGTTTGTCAAGTTTCAAATAGATCTTCGCGGAGCACGGGTTACCTTCTAGTCTTCAATAACTTTACTTAAATTCTAAGTAAGGTACCGTACCTGAGGTCGTGTACCGTAGCAGATAGGTATGTTGCCCTATAAAAAAATTAAACACGTCATTAGGATCTAGCATCTAGCATTAAAAATAATTTCTCAAGTACGGTATTTATTTATTTATTTACTTATTTATTTATTAGATAGAGCGAACAATACAATAGTCGGGAAAGAAAAAACAGGCTATTGCCCAAAACTTCTTCAATTTCCTGATTTTGTCACAAATCGTCCAAATATTATGTAGGTTATGTTCACTTCAATTTCAACACCAAATCTTCAATCTATTCAACCATTATCAACCAAAATTAGAATTCAAGAATTGAAAAATAAGATCTAAATGGGCCTACACATAATAATAAGAGAAATTAACAATAATTCTTAGTAAATATTAATTCAATATGATTATAAACAACAAAAAATTTGTCATGTATTTTCATTTGTACAGTTTGAACACTTTTTTACACTATGAGATGTCCACACGGTAAAATTAACAATAATTCTTAGTGAATATTAATTCAATATGATTATAAACAACAAAAAATTTATCATGTCTTTTCATTTGTACAGTTTGAACACTTTTATCTTCACCCATGAGATATTCACACGGTTTTTTACAACAAAGATTTTGTGGAAATTCTCCATATTAAGGTAAAATGAAAACAATATTGTCAGTTCCACATAATTTATTTGAGCCAATTCTATTTAGTTTCATGCCTTAAGCTGCGTTTACACCAAAGTTATTAACAAAATGTTAATAACTTTACCAGTTTCAGTTTAACAGTTTCTGTTCTTGGTTTTAGAATTAAACCCAATTCTAAAGGTTATTTAAAGGATCTAAATAACCTTTTAGATCCTATTAGATTGAACGGAACTTGACTAACACATATGTCTATCATGTGTATGATGAGTTATGTTCAATCTAATAGAATCTATAAGGTCATTTTGTAATAGCTTTGGTGTAATCGCAGCTTTAATGCATTGAAACTTAAGTTTGGCTCAAATAAATTATGTGGAACCGACAATATCGTTTCTATTCCACCTTAGTTTGGACACTTTCCATTGTGAGTAGTTTACATATTCCACATAATGTGCATTTATTATTCATTCATTTACAAATGAATTTGCAAATGACACTAATGTAATAACATTCGAAGATAAAATAATATTTATTATCAGTCTTACATTATATGGGAAAAATTGGTATTATACAGCTCAATATTATAAGTTGGGGAACATCATTTTGTATTTGTTGCTTTAAGCCCAATAACATAGAATATCATAAAATTTCTAGCTAAAAACTCATGAATAAGAAAGGAGACTTCAAACATTATTCTTCTTCTCATTCAAACTGAATAAAGTATACATTTGATACATATTATTTAAATAAATAGATAATCATTTTATTTGTTGACGGACTTCATACAAATACAGTGTTAAAGTTAACCCTACATTGCATGATTTCATGGAAATTTCTAAAAAAATTCCTATGCATAGTCAATAGTTGTAGAACGCCGAGAAAAATGTTTAAAAAATTCCCAGATGAATATTTCACCCAAATTTGAAGTAAAATAAAGTTGTGCCTTTTGGCTGCATCATGCATTCAGTGTTCATCAGATCAGTGCGTTGAATGCCAGGCTCTTAAATAGAGATACATACAGAATATAATTATTCCATGATTCAAACATTAAAATCCAATAGAAATGCAATACTAAATCAAAATGTCAGTTCATGAGAGAGAGCACGATTTCACTCTTTCTGTCTCTTATTAATGTCTCCACTATATGTGGATTATCAACCAATCAAGAATAATAGAATACTACTGCATAAATGAAAATTAATAACGTGAAAAATTGAATTAATAAGACATCAATAGAATAATTTATTACAGTTCAATAATAATACTTGAATAACACAGCAATATAACAATAATTATAGTTTAAACAATACTTCAAAGCATATTACCAAATTTACAGGTACAGAGTGTTTCAGAGAGACGGGAAATTTTGAAAGTTAAATAATTTCAAGAAAAACAAATCTTTAAATAAAATTTTTCATATCATTTAATAGTAAAAATAATGCCATTTTAGAATAAACAATACCGTAACATTTATTTTTTGAAGATGACATCTTGCAGGTGTATTCCTTTCTACACAAACAGTCCTGTAGTCTCTTCATCACATTGTCCATGGTTTGGCGTAACATTACAACTGGAATTTGAAATCGCTTCTCGAATCTTGGCTTTCAATTCTTCAGAAGATTTAGAAGATTCTGAAGAATTGAAACCAAGACTCGAGAATCTTGAACTCTGAATTCTTGGATTCTGAATCTTTAGAATCTTCTGAAGAATTGAAAGCCAAGATTCGAGAAGCGATTTTTTCAAATTCCAGTAGTAATGTTACGCCAAACCATGGACAATGTGATGAAGAGACAATACAAGAATGTTTGCGTAGAAAGGAATACACCTGCAAGATGTCATCTTCAAAAAATAAATGTTACTGTACGGTATTATTTATTCTAAAATGGCATTATTTTTACTATTGAATGATATATAAAACTTCAATTAAAGATTTGTTTTTCTTGAAATTATTCAACTTTCAAAATTTTTCGTTTCTCTGAAAAACTCTGTACCTGTAAATTTGGTAATATGCTTTGAAGTATTGTTTAAACTATAATTGTTATATTGCTGTGTTATTCAAGTATTATTATTGAACTGTAATGAATTATTCTATTGATGTCTTATTAATTCAATTTTTCACGTTATTAGTTTTCATTTATGCTGTAGTATTCTATTATTCTTGATTGGTTGATAATCCACATATAGTGGAGACATTACAATAAGAGACAGAAAGAGTGAAATCGTGCTCTCTCATGAACTCACATTTTGATTTAGTATTTCATTCCTATTGGATGTTAATGTTTGAATTATGGAATAATTATATTCTGTATGCATCTCTATTTAAGAGCCTGGCATTCAACGCTCTGTACATTAACATTAGGCCTACACTACTTTGATACGGTACATATTTAATCCTTCTTATAGTTTCAATATGCAATTGAACACTGCCCTTCCTGTAACAAACCCTTTCCAAAATAAGTGAATCAGAGAAAAACTATGATTTATTATTTTCTAAAATCGTCTTTCCTATATATTAAATTCAGAGTAATCAACATGATTCATTCAGGTGTTTGTAAATAGTTATGTTACGACATGAATCTGTATGAAATCTATTATGATGGTTGCTGCGTTCAGATGTGTACCATATTATATCAAATACTAATAGAAATTAGATCCTAACCTACTATTACACAGATATAGTTGAGTGTATATACGTATTTAAAAAACATTTGATGGAAAACAAGCTTATATACACTATATTTTGTAACCTTATTCCGAAGTTAACCACTGCAACGTCTTAATTAACCCAAAGAATTGGGAAACAGGTCCTAAATTATTTAGATTAAATGATATGTTATGGAAATAGATGTAAATTGTTACAATCTAGTGCTCACCTATGATAAATCTATGTATAGAATTGAACTAATAAGTTTAAAATACAAAATCTATCTTACCCCGAACCCCAAATACATATGAAATATCCCATATTTTAAAAGAAAAAAGTAGATCTTAGCTGGAAGAGAATAGTAATTCTCTTATATAGGCTGCTTATCTAATACATTTTAATATGTTGATGTTATTGCATTTAATCATGACAATCACTTGCTCCTTGAAAATTCTATATTATACGAGAATTTATTAAAATAAATATTCTATATTTATAGAATTTATTAAAGTTCTATTTTCTTTCTCGTATAAACAGAAAGATTTAACTTGACCCCCAACTAATGCTCAAAGTAGTTTATTTTTATTTATGTTTTAGTTTGTTTTTGAAGTATCGATTGGTACGTTATTGATCATTGGAAATAAATTCTTGATACGAGAGATATCATTGGAGAAAAGTATTTATAATTTGACAACTCTAAGGCTCAACTCACACTCACGCGACTCAGGTGGAGAAGAGACTCGACTCTAGTCGAGAGCATGTGTTTTCAAATGGTGACGTCGCGGAGACTAGAGTTGACTGGTCTGAGTGTCACCATTTCGAAACACATGCTCTCGACTAGAGTCGGGTCTCTTCTTGACCTGAGTCGCCTGAGTGTGAGTTGAACCTTATCACACAAAGGCCTAGTTTAGATGAAAACCTTGGAAGTTATGAATTTTAATCGGTTTCTCTTATTTCTTACTACTAATTAAATGTGTTTGAATAAACACATCAAGATATCATACAAGTTCTCAGTTTATCAATCACGTTTCTCCACTTATTGCTGTTTACAAAAGAGTTTAGTGAGGTGCACGTTATAATGACAGTGTTCAAAATATTAGCAATTGTATTACTATCCCTGTCTATCATTCAACAAAGCGGATAGTGCTATCTCTTTCTCGCTTTGCTCTGTTGCCAGATATTTTTTTAACAATGTATAAATATAATTAATCAACAGAATATTACATCTTGATTCTGAAAATTCATTATGAAATTATTGAAAAATATAATTTTTGCTCGATTCTTCTTCTTCTTCTGCTTCAATCGTCCGATTGGTTGGCAGCTTTCCATCTTTGTCTGTCCAGAGCCAGCTGTTTTAGTTGGGTATAGCAAGATCCCGGTTTATCTGCTTCAAATATTGTAGCCGGGGTCTTCCACGAGCCCGTTGTCCACTGATTGCACCTACCAGTTTTGTTAGCGTGAATTCGCTGTGTCTTATAATATGTCCTATCCAAGAATGCCGTCTGTCCCTTAGAGATTTCAATAGAGTTTTTTGTGTCTCTTCAGCCCTTTGAAATACTTCTTCATTTGTTATTCTATCGGTCCATTTTATTTCCAGCATTCGCCTCCAACACTATACTTCAAATGCATTAATTGCCTTTTCTTCCGCCTTACCGATAGTCCATGTCTCTGAGCCATATAGTGCAATACTCCAGATACAACTCTTTATAAGTCTCTTTCTCAAATCCAAATTTAGACTTTTGGAGGAAAGCACATTCCGTTTATTGATGAAAATGGCCTTGGGTTCTCTTATACGGCGCTTTATGTCTTCTTTGTCTTTTCCATCCTCTGAAATAATGCTACCTACCGTAAACCGGGGTGATTTCGGACACATATTTTCGTTTAAAAAAAAACAGAAAACCCTTTAAAAATAATTAGAAGCATTTATCCATAAAATTCACTATTGAAATTTACTATAATGCAAAATCAATAATGCAAAAAATCAAAAATACAATCAGATAATATGAAGGAATGAATTGAACACAATCAGATAATATTAGTATACATTCTTAATATTTACAAAGTCTTCTAGTCCAGGGAACATGAACTTTTCTCTACGCAGTTTTTTGGGTTTCAGTTTTGTTATGATTGATCCCAGTGACACAGTTTCAATGTCTGGGATATCAGGAAAACTGAAAGTAATCTCCTTTTTTCCATCCTTCTTTCTTAAAAATCGAATTTCATATTCGGTGTTCTCTGTATCAAGGATGTTTTCGATTCTTCCAACATAAACTTTGTCCCGGTTATCTTCTTGTGTCACGAATTTAACAAGGACGAAGTCACCTTCAGCCTTGTGCTCATCAGGGATGTCGACCAGCTCTTCATGGGAGGTGCCAGCATCACTTTCTTCAGACTCAGATGCAAAGATTCCTTCCTCTTCAGCCATAACAGTTTGCAGGACGTTATTGTCGGTGTCATTATTCAAACATGTTGTTGTGATGCTCTGCCCTGGATGGACAGTCACGCGTTTCCCACGACTTTTAGGAGTGTCACCTTTTCGTGTCTCCTCCAACTTTTCTCTTAGAGCATCGCACCAATTTGGTGAAGTATCATCTGCTTGCTTAGGTAGCTTCTTGAGCACCTCCTCTTTGTCTAATGGGATTAGACCAGTAGCCCTAAATCCAGCAATGATGTTCGCTCGAAGTTTGTCCCCCATGGATTCTATAGCTTCACGCAAAAGTCTGGGGAACACAGATTTTTGCACAGCACCTCTGTTCCTCTTCTTCCACTCTCCTAATGTGCTACGCCAGGCAGCTTTCATGCTTCTGAAAACTGCAACATCCAACGGCTGGAATAAGTGGGTAGAATTTGGCGGAAAGAAAACAAAATCAATGCCATTCAGCTTACACAGTCTTATAACCTCAGCTGAGAAGTGACTGGCTAGGTTGTCACCAATCAACAACTTTCTCCCCACTTTGTCACGAAAATAGACGAGGGCCACCGTGATGAACCATTCCTCGAACAGGCGCATGTCAAACCACCCACTCTTGCTACATCCATATCTCATTCCTGGGAGACCACCCTCTATCCAGGTGGGGTACAAAAATTGAGATTTGTACACAGTGAATGGTGGCAGTAGATCACCCCTCCCATTTACTGCCATCATAACACTAGTGGAGCTTTTAGAGTGGTCCATTATTCTTTCTGGACGGCGGCAGCCTCGACGCACAATTACTTTTTTGGATCCGGGGTCATCGGAAAAATTTGTTTCATCGAAGTTCACCCAATTTTCAGGTGGAATTGCAGCACTTCCTTCAGGCTCAAGAGTTTTGTCTAAGTGTTCAAAATAGCTTTTTACTGCCTCAGCATCAACTGCTGCTCTGCACCTCTTGATGTTCTCCGCGAACCTATTGGTCAGTTGGGGGTGTCTTTTTAAAAAATTCCAAGTCCAATCCTCTCCAGGCCTATTGTCTTTGAAACGCTTCACTACCCTACCCTCCCGGTTCAGAAAAGACTGCACAACATCTTTCACGTCTGCAGCGTGTAGTGGGTAACCCCACTCTGCACATACAAGGAGTCCATCCATCAAACATTGTTCATCATTGTTTGACAAAACAGGTTGTCCCCCCGGTTTACGATGCATTTGTCCTGAACGGCTTCTTTTCAGATAATCTGATAGCGTAGACCTTGGGACCCCATGTTTCTCTGCAGCTTTACGTATCGTTAGTAATCCAGTCTTCACCTCTCTTACAGCTTTTAGAAGTGATTCTTCACTATATTTCTTGTGGCCAGTTGGCCCAAGGACTGGCTTATATTTCCTTGTCATGTTGAAAACCCTTAAAAAAAAAGAATTTTGTCAATGCCTGAACTACACAATATTGACATGTTGTACTCCACAAAAAATATTTTTGCCCCCCCCCCCCATTTTAAAAAAGTAGGTCACGGTACGCCTCCGTACCACTAAGCTAATAATAATGAAACATTACACTGTAACTCATTTTATCTAAACATAAAATAATGAAAAAGTTCACAATATTGGCATGTTGTACCCCCTTCAAGAAAAAGTTATTCTACTCCCCCCCTCCCAACGATAAAAGTTGATCACAGTACACCTCTGTACCGACATGCATAGAATAGGTAATAAAAATGTAGGTACACAATAATGCATTAGCTAAACATAAAATAATGAAAAACTACACAATATTGGCATGTTGTACACCCCTTCACTCATAAAACATTTTGCCCCCCCCCCAAAAAAAAAGTTTGTCACGATACCGTATCTGTACCGCAATGCATAGAATAATGAAAAATTACGTTTGTTTTGACATTTAAACTTTAAACACCATTTTACAACCATTCTTGGCATGTCCGAATTCGCCCCTGAAAAGTGTGACTTTTCAGTATTTATTATATAAAAAATACTAAAAAGTCGAAAACATAGAATGTGAAAGTTTGGTTATGTAGCTGAGAATATGTATTATCGAAGAAAAATAAGTGCAAGCTTCAACTTACTTTGATATCGATGATTTGTGGAGGTTTTGATCAATATAAATGTAAATCAATATTTTTGGCACTTCAAATTTCTATTTATTCACTCGAAATATCACGTGTGTTGGTTCTTAAAACATGTAAACAACATTCAACAGCTTACTGCCTTCTCGAGTCACCACTTTTTGAGGTTATATCGAGTGTCTAATGCCTCCAAATTCAAAATCAGTAGACGCGGGTAGCTCTGTCCGACTTCGCCACAGTAGTCCGAATTCACCCCGGTTTACGGTAAGTATTTACATTTTTTTACTTGTTTGAGGGCGTTATTCTCTATCTTTACTATTTGCTCGATTAAACATAATTAAATAACGAGAATGAACAGTTAATATTACATCAATAGACCGTTATCAGTGACCCTCCAGTCGGCATTGAAGGCATTGACAAGACAGAGGATCGGCAACGTTGTTCTCCTATCTTCCTCCACTGCCATTACTCATTCATTTATTTATCAGGTTAGCATAAACAATACAGAGTTATCATAAAAGAATGGTGCGGTTTCGAACATTGTTTAAAGAAAAACCAAATTACTTACAGTTAATGTTTTTATTCACCTAATTTGTCGTCTGAAACAGTTTTTTTACATGATTAATAACTTTCAATAAGTGCGCCCTTAGTCGCTCGACAAATGTCCAAACGATAATAAATTTCTCTCTTAACATTCGATAACATTTCTTCGATTATGGTTGTCATTGGTTCTTTAATCCTGTTTTAAAGTGGTTTAGTTCGCAATTTCTTGTGAATAAACAATGTTTTTGATGTAAATTTACAAGAAAAAATCTACCTGAACCACTTAAAAACAGGATTAATGAAGCAATGACAACCATAACCAATGAAATGTTAGCGAATGTTTGGAGAGAAATTGATTATCGTTTGGATATTTTGTCGAACGACTAAAGGCGCACCATTATAAATATTTAAATTTATCAATCATGTAAAAAACTGCCTGAGACGACAAATTAGATGAATAAACATCAACTGTAAGTAATTTGGTTTTCCTTTAAACCATGTTCGAAACCGCACCATTCTTCTATGATAACTCTGTACAATGATCGAAAGAGAAAAACAGGCTATTGCCCAAAACTTTTCAATTTCCTAATTTAGTTCCAAAATGTCCAAATATTATACATATAGGTTGGTAATATTATACATATATAACCTAACCTAACCTAACCTAACCTAACCTAACCTAACCTAACCATGTCCATTTCAATATTTTCATTTATAACGTGGACCTCACTATAGAAGTTTTTAAATATTTTTGACCAATTGGCATATATTTATATTTTCATTTGTAGCCTATTTTTCTACACAATATAAAATATTGAATTACAATATACAATATTAAATCATTCGTCGATAGATTTCAATCATGTCAGGAGATATGATCTTGATATCAAAGAAAGATATCATAGCAAGTATTCTTGAAAAAAATATTTGAATAGGGTACAAAAAAAAATGAAGGTGTTAATGACATATATATATTGTATGGTTATGTCAGCAAATCATACAAACAAAGATATAGAGTACTATTTACTCACGTCAATAAAATATACTGTAATATATACAAATAAAGAGAACGAATAAGTAAATAAAAATTGAAATAAAATGCCTATCATGCTTTAAATTATTACAAAGGGGTAATAATGATGACAGTAGGTCATTTTAATAGGCGTAAAGTATTTGAAGGGACTTGATATACACATTCATTATTATAAAAACAAGCACGTTATATGTTGACAGTTATTATAAAGTGCGAGAAATTAATTGAATAAGCCATATTATTAGACAATCATCCTTGTCCAATAAATGAATTAATATAATTTTATTCTCATCTAATTAATTTTGAACATACACAACGTCAAGGTTATAAAATTAAAGAATATTTTTGTATTAGTTTGTTACAATATTTTGACAAATGTCACAGCTCATCAGATCCCTTAAAAATAAATAACTTTAAAGAATATTAATCATATATGAAATTTCATTTCTTGAAAGTTCACTTGATAAACGATATAAAAAATCATGAAATAGGAAATAATTATTATAAATCGCATTAATTTTTGAAAGTTCTGGAGAAGATACAGTAAAGCCTTGAGATCAAAACTAAGACATTTCTGTGGCAATCCCTTGATTATCTATAATATTTCTCTACATTTTGGTTAGAACAAATCTAATTCCTCTCCACTTTATTCAATTTTGAATTGAGTAGTTAATTAATTATTATCAAACGAAAATCCCAATAAAATATTGTTTATTATTACCTATTAAACGAAAATACTAATTAAATGCTGTAAATCACCCCGAAGACTTCTGCTACTGCAAATATTGACAACAGGGTAAACAGCTAGATGGAGAGATTCGATGAGCGCTAGTAGGAGGTACTGGGTTCGATTCCCGGGCTGACAAATAATTTTTGTATAGTAGCGCTCATCAAAGTTCCATCTAGCTGTTCACCCTGTTGTCAATATTTGCAGTAGCAAGAGTCTTCGGGGTGAATTACAGCATTTAATTTGAATTTTCGTTCACTAATAATAGTCTATATTATGCAGATCATAATCAGTTAGAAGATACTTGAGACTTGACGAGCAAGAGGAAATTAGAAGTGCAAGGGAGTTATGGAGACTGAGATGGTTGCAGGGAGAGGTCAGGAACAAAGGCCTTGTGGATGACCCAAATGACATTGTTCCTGGCACCCAGCTGAGACGTAGAGAGTGGTGTGGCCTTAACCGGTTCAGGACGCAGGTGGGAAGATGTGCTGAGCTGATGACAGCATGGGGATACACATCTGATCCTCTGTGCCAATGTGGACAAATCCAATCAATGAACCACCTTATATCTGAGTGTCCACAATACTCCTATCATGGAGGGCTGTCGGCCCTCCATGATGCTGGAGAAGATGCGTGTCAGTGGCTCCAGAACGTTCTAAATTCTATTAGTATTTGAAATATTAAGTTTAAAATTATGTTTTTTTTTATAATTTTGGCCTATGTATGCATATGCATATATATATATATATATATATATCAGTTAGAAGGACTAAATTGTTCAAAATACCTGATCCTGAGGTAATAAATTGTTGATGGTGTTGTTCATGGTTTATATTAAGGTGCGTGCAGATATACGCGCCACGAACATGAGCAATTCACTTTTAATCAGCTGACTATATCTGTATTTTTACAGAAACGGTAAGATACAGATATAAAAAGCTTGGCATCAGCTGATTAGAAGTGAATTGCTCATGTCAACCCTCTTGTCAATGTCTGCAGTAGCAGAAGTCTTCGGGGTGATTTGGAGCATTTAATTGGGATTTTCGTTTAATAATAATCAATTAACTACTTCATTCAAAATTGAACAAAGTTGAGAGAAATTCGATTTTTTTTAACCAAAATGTACAGAAATATTACAGCATTACAACAACCAGAATTTATAGCATTTGATTTGGATTCTCGTTTAATAATAATTATTCATTAATTAGCATTTGAACCAATGCCAATCCCAATTCATTTCCATTTGAAGTAGTTAATCCATGATATCAGTTGTTTGTTTCAAAGACTGCGGCTATAACTGTGTAGCATATATTCCTATCCAAGTATTGTAACTGAATCTCAGTATTTTAGGACAAATCTATTTCTGTCAATAATGGAAAGCTCTTGCCAAATAAATCTCTGATTGTTACCCTTGTAGATTAAAATAGTATCAATGTTCCCCTACAATTAAAATAATAATGAAAACATGTCTAAGTAGTACCGTACTTGAAGGCCTATTGTTATAAACTTGATGTGATTTTAAGAATCAATGTTGCATTTACCTATGAAATATTTGTGATTATTGTGATAAAAATAGCGCAATATAAAACTTGATAAAATTCTGAATGTCTAATATTATTGGTGTGTGATTACATAACTTTATCTTTTGGACAACATTAACTTTTTATCAAAATTTTTGGAGAGAAATAGTACAGACTCAGCCTAGTTTTTCCTCCAATGTCATAATTGTATTATGATTATAGTATTTTATACAATAAATGAAATGAAATGAAAATGAAAATGAATGTAGCCCATTATTCTCACATTGACAAGTTAATAATAAATTGGATTAGTGTTTTATTTCTTTTTTGGTGGTTGAATGAATTTTTGAACATTCAAACAAATGATTTTGATTCTCATACCTCCCGTTAAAAACGCACAGGTCTAAATGTATTATTTTCTCATATTGACAAGTTATTTATAAATTGGATTTGTGTTTTATTTGTTTTTTGGTAGTTGAATGAATTATTCAACATTTAACCAATTAATTTTAATTGACATGCCTCCCTTCACGAACGCTCAAGTCAAAGGGAATCCCATACCAGAAATATATCAGGTGCTAATCTCAGTGACAAAATCATTCAGAAAGTTTTGGAGAATTGGAATGAAGCTATAACTAGTCCAATTACACATATAGCCTAAAACAGTTCACTCAATTTAATTCCTCAATTTTAAGTTGTTCTATAATAAAATCTACTTTGTGAAATTAAATGAGAAGACTAAGAAATTGTCAATAACCAGCACAGATTCCATTGATAGTTGGAAAGACCGGTTTCGGTTGTTACACCGTTGTCAATCTCTGATAAACTCTGTGACTTTATGAAAACTCTGATACTTTGTGAAAATAATAAAATTAAGATCTGTAAATTTTGTGAAGTGAACAACAAGACTTGACCTATTTTGGACTATGTGTAACCTTATCTAAATTTGGGAGAGGAATAGCACAAGGTTACCTTATTTTTCTCTCTCCCTATCATTTTGATGATGTACTTATTGTATGGATCAATAAAGATTAAATAATAATGAAACTCATTTAGTCTGAGAATCGGAATGATTCATGGAATAGGGGCAATAAAAAATTAATGGTTTATTTACATGAATTCACAGATTCTTATAAACTGCATCTGAGAATGAACTTTTTCATCCCACTGAGAAGTAGAATGTATCCAAAATAATGATGTACTGTATTTAAAAGAATTCAAAAATATGTTCATACAGGTATCTGAATAGTTTTTAGAGGTATTTCGCCAGGTAAATCATCATGACGTACCTTCTCAAGCCTGTCCATTTCATGACAGCATTGGAGAAATCAAATTTGAATTAGGATTTGAATTTGCAATTCAAATTGAAATTTTAAAAGCTCCTGGACATTTTTCTTTATTAATAAAGAGATGAAACATATTTATGTTTGATATATGGGTGATATGAATCAGTTAATGCATTGAGATATATGATGGGATTAGAAATCATGAATATGTAAGCTCTGAATGAAAAAACATAGTGTATTCACAAGTATTACCAAACATTACAAACATAAACCGGTTGTAATACCATAGCCTAATAGCTTAAAGTCCATAGTTTGGACATTTGGTTAAATAGCTTAAACATTCTAATAGTTTAAAAAAATTATAATCATATCAATCATGATCTCTAAATTTAACAGCCTATTTCATCAACTCATAATTTGAGGCTGATTAAATAATCAATTGAAAAATTATAGAACGTGAATAAGAAATATAATTGATAAAACAGCTCTCCCTATCTGGTTGACCATCAATAGATTTGATGTCTAGATTGATATCATCAAAATGATAGGGATATGAAAAATAGGATACAGTAACCTTGTGCTATTCCTCTCCAAAATTGTAAATCATATATTAATAGAAAAATTATATTATATTGATCAAATTATTAATAAGTAATAGATCGATATCAATCTAGACATCAAATCTATTGATGGTCAACCTGATACGGTGAGCTGCTTTATCAATATTATATTTCTTATTCACGTTCTATAATGTTTTAATTGATTATTTAATCAGCTTCAAATTATGAGTTGATAAAATATGCTATTAAATTAATAATTTGATCAATATATAATATCTTGATTAATATATTACCTATAATTCGGGAGAGGAATACCACAAGGTTACCTTATTTTTCCTCTCCCTATCATTTTGATGATATACTTATTGTATGAATGAATTATACAGAATAATGATTAGACCTATAGATGATCTATGTTGAAATGCCAATATGTTGGAATCTATCTGATATCAATGAGGTTGACAGCCGGTAAAGCATGGAATTTTTAAGGTTAAGCTCAATATTCAAAACTCAACTGAAGTTAGACTTCGACAACCAAGAAATCAATGAATTCTCACGAGCAGCCCTAAGGGAGAGACATGTAACTAATACTGCTCTCTCTCTCCTAACTCCATCTCGAATTTTTTCTCCTTTCCCAAATCCATTCATTAAAATTTCATGAAATTGAGATTTTTCATCGTAAAACTAGTTCGTTTATTTCAAGTTTCTTTCGTTTTGAGACAACTGATTCATGATGTAGGACTGGAATGGTGAACCTTGCACTCACATAAAGCCGGTACTCTATGAATGATCCCTGTCTATATCGCTAGAGGTTTCAAATAGCCGCGAGGGTTTAAATATTTGACGGTTAAATTGTCTTTTTTCGGTTAGGGTTACTCCTGAATTTAAATAAGAATAGAAATCCAAGTACCCTTTTTAAAATTATTCTCTCACATAACAAGTTTCGGCTATATGATGCAATTATCAAGTGAATGGAGAATAAATAAATAAATTGTTTATTCTCCAATCATTTCATAATCTGGCATCATATAGCCGAAACATGTTGTGTGTAGACAATTTTAAAAAGGGTACTTGAGCAGCGTTTACATCAAAGTAATTAACAAAATGATTCATATGATTAACTATGATTAACATTATTCATATGATTTGTAATTATATCAACGAATAAATAAATAAATAAAATGTTAATTCTTATAGATTCTATAAGATTGAACATAACTTATTACACACATGATGAACATATGTGTTTGTCAAGTTCCATTCAATCTAATAGAATCTATAAGGATTAAGTTATTAACATTTTGTTAATAACTTTGGTGTAAATGCAGCTTTAGATTTCTATTTTTATTTTTATTTGACGGTTAAATACACTCTAGAACAGTTGATAGAAATAAAATATAATGAGGTATAACATAAAATTTCTGATAGTACCATAATATTCCTACTGATAAGCTTAAAAATATCAATTTTTATGAGGATAAATGAACTAGAATAGGCCTAGATTGTTGCAGTGGTTGACTTGATAATATTATAAAAATATTGATTTCTTGTGACCAATCAAAGTAACGTATTCCATATCAATATTCTATGGACCCCATAAATTTAATAAAAAGTCTTTAATTTCAAATGTCACATTTATTGTGATAGTTTACGCTTATGTAAAAAGTATGTTTGTTACACTTATGTGGAGATGTAGTATGATTTTCATTTTAAATTTCACTTCCATACTCTGTGTACTAACAAAAAAGATTATCTCAACTAAAAAATTGAGTGTAAATTTATAGATACTCTAGACGTTAAGGAAAAAATGATACGGATATATTGGTCGGATGATGTGTTTTATATAGCTTTTCCTTCACTGTAATGTAAGCTATCAATGTATAACTATAATGCTCAAACTATATTAGCTTTTAAGCTGCTTCCTGTCATGATATCATTGTAAAAACCATACAAAAATACACTTTTCCATCATTTCACTGTCTAACATTCCCAATGTTGATTCAAAATTGTTATGAGTGACAAAATTTATAGATAGTCATGAAAAATCGTCAATAGTCATAAAGAATAGAAAGTTTCTATTGGACAGAATCAAGTCCTTTTTCCAGTGAACCTGTCCTTAAGTTGTTGTTTCTCTTTGGGGCCACTGTTGAATATAAATGAAAATAGAAATCTAAGTAGGCCTACCCTTTTTAAAATTGTTTATAGTAACAACATTTTCCGGCTATATGATGCCATTATCATACTATTAAATAAAAAGACTAAGAAATTGTCAAAAACCACAGATTTGAATGAAGTTTTTTATTCTCAAAACAAGAAAATGTGAAATACATTTATTAATAGTAAGAACGACCGGTTTCGGTTGTTACACCATTGTCTGATGAACTAAAAACTGATTATCAACTCCTCAGCCTTATTGTATAAAATACTATAATCATAATAAAATTAAGACATTGGAGGAAAAACTAGGCTAAGCCTGTACTATTTCTCTCCAAACATTTTGATAAAATGTTAATGTTGTCCAAAAGATAAGGTTATATGATCACACACTGCTTCATCACTTGATTTTCGGTCCAGAAATGATGATCTAAAATTTTGTTCCATTCAATCTAATAGAATCTATAAGAATTAAGTTATTAACATTTTGTTAATAACTTTGGTGTAAATGCAGCTTTAGATTTCTATTTTTATTCTTATTTGACGGTTAAATACACTCTAGAACAGTTGATAGAAATAAAATATAATGAGGTATAACATAAAATTTCTGATAGTACCATAATATTCCTACTGATAAGCTTAAAAATATCAATTTTTATGAGGATAAATGAACTAGAATAGGCCTAGATTGTTGCAGTGGTTGACTTGAAATATTATAAAAATATTGATTTCTTGTGACCAATCAAAGTAACGTATTCCATATCAATATTCTATGGACCCCATAAATTTAATAAAAAGTCTTTAATTTCAAATGTCACATTTATTGTGATAGTTTACGCTTATGTAAAAAGTATGTTTGTTACACTTATGTGGAGATGTAGTATGATTTTCATTTTAAATTTCACTTCCATACTCTGTGTACTAACAAAAAAGATTATCTCAACTAAAAAATTGAGTGTAAATTTATAGATACTCTAGACGTTAAGGAAAAAATGATACGGATATATTGGTCGGATGATGTGTTTTATATAGCTTTTCCTTCACTGTAATGTAAGCTATCAATGTATAACTATAATGCTCAAACTATATTAGCTTTTAAGCTGCTTCCTGTCATGATATCATTGTAAAAACCATACAAAAATACACTTTTCCATCATTTCACTGTCTAACATTCCCAATGTTGATTCAAAATTGTTATGAGTGACAAAATTTATAGATAGTCATGAAAAATCGTCAATAGTCATAAAGAATAGAAAGTTTCTATTGGACAGAATCAAGTCCTTTTTCCAGTGAACCTGTCCTTAAGTTGTTGTTTCTCTTTGGGGCCACTGTTGAATATAAATGAAAATAGAAATCTAAGTAGGCCTACCCTTTTTAAAATTGTTTATAGTAACAACATTTTCCGGCTATATGATGCCATTATCATACTATTAAATAAAAAGACTAAGAAATTGTCAAAAACCACAGATTTGAATGAAGTTTTTTATTCTCAAAACAAGAAAATGTGAAATACATTTATTAATAGTAAGAACGACCGGTTTCGGTTGTTACACCATTGTCTGATGAACTAAAAACTGATTATCAACTCCTCAGCCTTATTGTATAAAATACTATAATCATAATAAAATTAAGACATTGGAGGAAAAACTAGGCTAAGCCTGTACTATTTCTCTCCAAACATTTTGATAAAATGTTAATGTTGTCCAAAAGATAAGGTTATATGATCACACACTGCTTCATCACTTGATTTTCGGTCCAGAAATGATGATCTAAAATTTTGAATTCTGAAGATTGATTTTAAACTCTAAATGAATCACAGAATATATCACAATAAATTAAAAACTTTAGAAATATTGCACTCATTTAAAAAATTTGAATACAAAATCAAAAACCTACTCACTATTATACCTTATAACGGTCGTTCTAACTATCAATGAATCTGTGGTTTTTGACAATTATTTTCTTAGTCTTCTTATTTGAATATGGATAATTACCACAATATCAAATTCTCAACTACGCTAAAATGAAAAATTATCATAATAATAATAATAATCTGATACTGGCATCATATAGCCGAAACATGTTGTAACTAAATAATTTCAAAAAGGGTACGGTACTAATTAAGCCGCGTTTACACCAAATTTATTAACAAAATGTTAATAACTTGATCCTTATAGATTCTATTAGACTGAACGGAACTTGACAAACACATATGATCATCATGTGTATGATAAGTTATGTTCAATGTAATAGAATCTATAAGGATTAAGTTATTAACATTTTGTTAATAACTTTGGTGTAAACACAGCTTTAGACTTCTCTATTCTTCTTTATAACCTGTCCTTACTATATGAGGTCCGGGCTCAACACATCCATTTTTGCTACATATTGCACAAAACTCATCTTTGGAATACTTTATTCCAAATTATTGGAATTTATTTTCTATATCCCACTATAACTTGAGTACAATTCCAATATGTTTTTTATTTGATTTTCGTCTAAATTCTCCTTTCATTATCCCCCTATATTCATTTTTGATCTTCTTCCATTACATTCCAGAAGAGAAACAAAGGTTATTTTGTTGCAGTTAAGATGGACCGGTTATTGATTTCAATATCTCTTACGCTCTTGAAATGTATGAATTCTAGGCTACTCTAATTTATAAAATAGAATTATAGTAGCCTACCCTTTGAAATTAATAAAATAATAGATGAAGAATAAAAATTACCGGTATAACTTTTCATAATTATTGTTATAATTTGTATTCTTAATCTATTATTTTATTAATTTCAAAGGGTACTATAATTCTCTTAAGCGGCGTTTACACCAAAGTTATTAACAAAATGTTGATAACTTAATACTCATAGATTCTATTAGATTGGAGGGAAGTTGACCAACACATATGTTCATCATGTGTATGATAAGTTATGTTCAATCTAATAGAATCTATAAGGATTAAGTTATCAACATTTTGTTAATAACTTTGGTGTAAACGCAGCTTCACTGATTTCAATATCACTTATACTTTTAAAATGTATGAATTCAGAGCTATTTTCATTTATTTATAAAATATAATTATAGTACCCGTTGGAATTGATAAAATAATAAATTGAGAATACAAATTATAACGTTAATTATTGTTATAATTTGTATTCTTAATCTATAATTTTATCAATTTTAAAGGGCACTACAATTCTCTCATACTCTCCTTATACCAACTTTGATTATGTTTTTATGATCATTCTTCTCCACTCGCACCTACCTTGTAATATTTCTATCAATCAGCAGTTCCATTATTTATAAATATTTTTATAATAGACTGTATATGTTAGTCCACTGGTTCGGCCTAATCAAAATTCATGATTAATGATAACGCAACTCTATTGCTGCATGGCCAAGGTATAACAATTACCAAGTAAATCGATTGTAACTTTATAATGTTATCACTGAGGTGAAATCGTCTCTAAAAATAATTTGTAACCTTTCTAAATGTGTATGCTTTGTCAAGTTGAAAATAATTGACTTGATCCACTTGTACATAACTGTTATAAATTATAAGATTTTAAACTTTATTTGGTTGAGAAAAGGTGATGCCATAATACAATCAAACGTAGATTAGAGTTCTAAGGAAATATGTGTGAGAAATTTATCAGAGACTATGTACCATATTACTGTAGAAACAAGACCAAACTTCGATTAATATAAGGTTAGTTGGAGCCTGTATTATATTTATAGTTTAATAATGTATTATAGAGAACGTTTCGTATGAAATGAATCAATTTTAAGATCTTATTGATTCTCAACGAGTTCTCAACCGGAGTCTCGTGTACCTTTAGTGTTAAGATGTTAATAGAGTTTATAAATTCTGAGTGCTGATTTATGAATGATAATAATCAATGTGATGATGCTTTATGTGGAAATTATGTATCATAAATTAATATTTTGTGATTACAATGCTGTCGAATTTTGAGAATGTTATTGCACTCTGTGTAGGAATAAACTATAGAAGTGTTAGGAGCCTTGTATACTACTTAATGCTGGGACTTTTTTGAAGTGTAACCATTCTTTTTACTAGCGTTTATCTGTATATTCTATGGTGAATTGAATGGGAGGGGAAGTTTTTATTACAATTTTGAAAGTATATAGAGAGTTATATGTTTCATAGCCACTTGTAATTTCACTGTCGATTTTAATGATATTGTTTTCGAAAATTGTAGATAAGAGTCGAATGAACACAATTCAAGATTCAAGATTTTTATGATTTATATCATATATTATATTTATCAAGATTCAAAGTTGATATTCCTGTTCTCAAATTGATAATCGATACTTCTTCTTGGAGTTGATAATCCTATAAATATTGATGGTTTGAGGCTTGAAATGATAGAATGAATTAAGCTGAGTTTACACCAAAGTTGTCAACAAAATTTTTATTTTTTTTTTGTCCTTATAGATTCTATTAGATTGAACGGATGTTGACAAACACATATGTTCATCATGTGTATGATAAGTTATGTTCAATCTAATAGAATCGAAAGGACGGAAAAATAAACATTTTGTTGACAATTTGGGTGTAAACGCAGTTTAAGACACACACAATACCGGTGTTGAAACAAACATTATTTTGTGAAAACTAAAATTCTTATTTGATTTTACAGTTACAATAGAATAATCGAGTTACTATACCATAGTTACTTACTTTAAAATGTTCTATTTCTGCTGTTTCCTCGATACGGTTGTTTTTTTTTGTTTCAAAAATTGTAGCCCTTTGAATATTATTCCTATGATAGAACCTCATCTAAATTTGGGAGAGGAATAGCACAATGTTACCTTATTTTTCTCTCCCTATCATTTTTATGGTGTACTTATTGTATGAATCAATAAATAATAAAGTATAAATGTATAAAGTTTCACAAAACTCAGTCAAGACTGATCAATTCAGTTGCTGAGATGAAAAAGTAATGCGATCATTGAATCTGTGAATTTTTCAACCAGTATTGAATCAAAAACTTGCTGATCCGATGAATTGAGTATTTTTTTTTCATAGTATTTATAGTTCGGTGCTGGTAGAAAAATATCCAAAGAGACTCGCCGTCATATAGTTTAATTCATTAATTAGGAACTGAAAATGTTGTGATGTGAACAGCAACAAAAATACATCCTATTTCGGACTATGTGTAACCTTATCTAAATTTGGGAGAGGAATAGCACAAGGTTACCTTATTTTTTCTCTCCCTATCATTTTTGATGATGTACTTATTGTATGAATCTATGAATTAATTACAGTTTGGCAATTACTGTTTAAAAAATTAACTCAACGAACAATATTTTGCAGAAACTGAAAGTAGGTGCTATCTGCCAAAGCTACTTTAGTACTCACTGTGAGTTAATTACACTAATTATTATGCAAAATACAACATGGTGGAAGTGCAAATAATAATTAATTTGTGCTGCAGATAGTTTAGCCCACTCCACACATTTTGAGGTTCATAAAACATCTTTGTGCTATTTTGTAGTTCTTTATCGAGAAATAATCGAATGCACTATTTTTTGAAGTGTCTATTGTTTGATAAAAATTATAAAAATTATTTTGCCAACCAAAAATTCCCAAAAGTGACTATAGACACATTGACACCGTGCCCGTTGCACAAAAGCTGGTTAAATTTTAACCGTGATTAATTTAACGAGAATCAATCAGAGAAACTGTCTTTTCTAAGAGGCCTTAGCCAGGCCCTGGCTAAGTTAAGGCTGTGCAAAGGCTAAAAATAAACTTTCTACTGGTGATATTTTTCGAAGTTTTTCGATTTGTATATCATCAAGCTATCAAAATAAAAAAGTTTAGAACATTTTAAATTTGGTACGAGATAAATCTATGAGATTTAGAGGATTGATTATTCTTCATATGGTATCATTGATCTAGTAAAACAAAAGTTTTCTGAGAATATCAATTTTTGATAAAGTTATCCAATTTACTAAAATGACCAAAATTAACTTTTTGTTGAGTTATTTTTGGTCATTCTTGGTAAGTCCATGAGATTTAGAGGATTGATTATTCTTCATGGTATTATTGATCTAGTAGAACAAAAGTTTCCTGAGAATATCAATTTTTGTTAAAGTTATCCAATTTACTAAAATGACCAACATCAACTTTTTGTTGAGTTATTTTTGGTCATTCTTGGTAAGTCGAATAACTTTATTAAAAATTGATATTATCAGAGAATTTTTGTTTGAATATATCAACAATACCATGAAGAATCAATCCTCTAAATCTCATGGATTGATCTCTTACCGAATTTGAAATGTTCTCTCCCAAAAATTTAAACTTTAGGCGCTCATATCTCAAAAAGTAATGATCGGAAAAAAATGTTTCCCTGATAAAACCTTTTTATTTTGATAACTTGATGATATACAAATCGAAAAACTTCGAAAAATATCACCAGTAGAAAGTTCATTTCTAGCCTTTGCATATCCTTAATCACGGTTAAAATTCAACCGGCTTTTGTGCGACCGGGCCATACAGTCCCAATACTAATGTTTATTTTATCTCACAAATATTCCCTAAAAGAATTTATTAGGTATAAGTTTTGTAACTGACTGAGAATCTCTCATCCAACTTTGTTAATTGTAAATCTTGTTCTGTAAATAACTAGAATATAATTGTATGTACACAGGTATTCATATTTTTAGATATACGTAGGCCTAAAAATTATTACATTAGGTTTGATGTCATGAAATTTATCATTGTCTGTGTATGTTAAAAGTTGGCAAAACTGGAATATGATTAGAAATACAATGAAAAAGGAATATAACAGCTTATAGTTGAGGCCGGCTTCAAACTAAATTCGTTCAGCAGGTTTTTCTAAATTTGGTACTATCTGTTTTATTCTTTCAGTATCGCTATCTGTGAATGTAAAAGTTGGCAAAACTGGAATATGATGAGAAATACAATGAAAAAGGAATATAACAGCTTAGTTGAGGCCGGCTTCAAACTAAATTCGTTCAGCAGGTTATTCTAAATTTGGTACTATCTGATTTATTCTTTCAGTATCGCTATCTGTGAATGTAAGAGTTGGCAAAACTGGAATATGATCAGAAATACCATGAAAAAGGAATATAACAGCTTAGTTGAGGCCGGCTTCAAACTAAATTAGTTCAGCAGGTTTTTCTAAATTTGGTACTATCTGTCCACAACTACTGAACTCACTAAGGCTGGTCTCACGCCGATTAGTCAAGACAAGACAAGACATGATCAGACACTTTCAGTCACAATACTTCACATAGTTGCTTATGAAGACATGTCTAATTGCAATGACTAATGAGTGTGAGTTGCGTCATAAGCAACAATGTGAAGTGTTGTGACTAAACGTGTCTGATCATGTCTTGTCTTGACTAACTGGTGTGCGCCTAGCCCAAGATCGAATAGATTCTGTCCATTTTAAGTGTACATTATTTTCCAATGCCTTAATTGAATTTGGAAAAATTTAGATCAGCAGTTTGATTTTTTAATTAAAATTTAATTATTGCTTCCACAAAATTTGTATAGAAATTCTCACGAATTGAAAGCGTAATCTTCGAAAAAGGCTGTTAGAACCAAAAATATAATGAAAATTCAAAAATCTACCCTGTGAAGATAATTAAGGACTGAACATTTTGTGAGAAGTGAACAACTACAAGACTTAACCTATTTCGGATTATGTGTAGCCTTAACTAAATTTGGGAGAGGAATATCACAAGGTTACCTTATTTTTTCTCTCCCTATCATTTTGATGATGTACTTATTGTATGAATCAATAAGTAGATCTCGGACCATGTGTAACCTTATCTAAATTTGGGAGAGGAATAGCACAAGGTTACCTTATTTTTTCTCTCCCTATCAT
Organism: Nilaparvata lugens; assembly: GCF_014356525.2. Lineage (NCBI taxonomy): Eukaryota > Metazoa > Arthropoda > Insecta > Hemiptera > Delphacidae > Nilaparvata > Nilaparvata lugens. The sequence continues at coordinate 74,373 of NW_024091036.1, read as the reverse complement.
TTTGATGATGTACTTATTGTATGAATCAATAAAGAATCAATACGTAGATCTCGGACCATGTGTAACCTTATCTAAATTTGGGAAAGAAATAGCACAAGGTTACCTTATTTTTTTCTCCCTATCATTTTCGATGATGTACTTATTGTATGAATCAATAAAAATCCTTGTTAAATCTCAAATTCCTTGGTTGACGAGCTAGATTTCCAAGTGACATTAATAATAGTTTGAGAAACTGGAAATCGAATGCTCATATGCGAATTTTATACGAATTTAATCTTCAATGATTGGTAATTCAAATGATCTTTTCAGGGATTTCAACTTGAAATATTCCTAAACGTTTGTTTTATTTGTTTATTGTTTTTTTTTTACAATGAAGCACAGATCTGGAGAGAAAAACTAAGAATACCTTGTTCTCTCCCAAATTTAAGTACCTAACATTCAAAGTCCAAATATGAGGCTATGTCTTCTAGATTTTTCACAAAATTTTCTGTCCAAAAATATTTATACAAACCATTCTTCTGAATTTGAATTTTGATCAGTCCTATCTTTTCCATGAATACGATAGCTTTTTTTCACTGACCTCCTACTTGCATACAAATTAGGAATAATTTGGCGAGAAGTATTTTTGTTTTGACAGGAACTAACTGTATTAAAGTTCATGATTTGTGTTTTTTGTCAAAATAAAAAATGATTTGATTTGATTTGCTGAATCAAAATTCCCAATTCCAATTGAGGCATTGATCATTATTTATTCTTAAGTAACTTTGGTACTACAGTGCTATAAATATAATTATTATATATAGAATAAAATATGTAATATATTATTGTTCAAGTTAAAACTTCGAGTTGAACCAAGTTATTTGTTGTTTCAATATTATTATTGTTGTTATATTAGTATGTATATGATATGGAAGGCATTTGGGGGAAAATTACGTTTTATCGATGTAGTTATAAAAATTATGATAAATAAATATGTATATTATTGACAGAACTCACATCGTCTACATAAATATTATACTCATAAACAATCAAACCGATTTGTATATTGAGAGTGGAGGCTATTTATTCCTTTTCTAATGAGCGTTAATTTTCTTGACAATATCGCTATGGTTTTCTAGATTGCCAGTAATCTGATTTCAAGATATGGAGTTTAATGTTGCAGGTGGAATTCAACAGGCTATTTCAAGGCTTTGAAAGGATTATTATTTGGTTAAATTATAAAGCTTTCAAAAACTAATTGGAACTTCAAATGAATTTATGATTCATTTTGTAAATTTGCTCAAATTTAAAAAAAACCTAATATTGCATGGATGGATTATGGAGTAAATTCAGCAGAGCCTTAGGCTATTTCAAGGCTTTGAAAGGATTATTATTTGGTTACATTATAAAGCTTTCAAAAACTAATTGGAACTTCAAATGAATTTATGATTCATTTTGTAAATTTGCTCAACTTTAAAAAAACCTAATATAGTGGCTGCTTTCAGATAAAATAAAAGCCTACTTTAAATCTGAACTGAAAAAAAAGATTTCCTATTTTTTTACTAAGGGATTCTCATTATTGTCTACTATTTGATTTCCCACTGTTTCATAATATATGGTGAGGTTCTCGTTATAATGGGAGTGGAGAAAGATAGGAGAACAACGTTGCCGATCCTCTGTCTTGTCAATGACGGGAGCTGATACAGGTTTATTGATGTAATATTAACTGTTCATTCTCGTTCGAGAACAACTTTGCCGATCCTCTGTCTTGCCAATGCCTTCTATTGACGGTAGCTGATACAGGTTTATTGATGTAATATTAACTTTTCATTCTCATTTAAAATAATCAATTATATTTTATTAAGCATGGAATTATATTTTTCAATAATTTCATAATAAAGATGAAATATGTGAATTAAGAATTAATTCTACATTGTTAAAAGACGATCAACAAAGCAAAGCGAGAAAGAGATAGCGCTATCCGCTTTGTTGAATGATAGACAAGGAAAGCAATACCATCGCTAATCAGACACTGCCATTATAACGTGGACTCCACTATAGGATACTATATTATCCTCTAAACTTTCTGGAAGAAACAGGAACTTGACACTTTATCCTCTGGACTTTATGAAAGCAATAGGAACTTGACGAAATGGGATCTTGATAGACTGAAGTCGCCTATTGATCTTCATCAATTGAGATATTGATTGCTAATCAAACAATTCTATTATAACGTGGACCTCACCCTAGAAGACTGAATTTTGTTGCACAAAATTTGATTTAAAATTCTACTTATTTTGTAGTTGATTAATTTTGTGAACAATAATTCAATGTTTAAGTATACAACCACAGATAAAACGAGAAATAAGATAATTTTGCTGTGTCTCTATTTCTCCTCCTATTAACAACAATAAGTGCCGGTTGCACAACAGCCGGTTGAATTTTAACCGTGATTAATTTCACGAGAACCAATCAGAGAAGGCCTTCTTGATAAGACGGCTTCTCTGATTGGTTCTCGTGGAACTAATCACGGTTAAAATTTAACCGGCTGTTGTGCAACCGGCACACAGACTTATATTCTATAATGAGTTCCACGCTATAATGGCACAGTGTTTAATATTAGCAATCGTATTGCTACCCTTGTCTATCACTCAACAAAGCTGATAGCGTTATCTCTTTCTCGCTTTGCTCTGTTACCAGAACGTCTTTCAACAATGTAGAGTTACTAATTAATTAACAAAATATTTCATGAAAATTCATTATGAAATTATTGAAAAATCTAATTTCTTGCTTAATAAAATATAATTGTTTATTTTAAACGAGAATGAACAGTAAATACTACACCAATAAACCTGTATCAGCTACCGTCTATAGAAGGCATTGACAAGACAGAGGATCGGCAACGTTGTACTCCCATCTTTCTCCTCTGCCATTATAACCATGTTCATTCAAGAATGAACAGTAAATATTACACCAATAAACCTGTATCAGCTACCGTCTATAGAAGGCATTGACAAGACAGAGGATCGGCAACGTTGTACTCCTATCTTTCTCCTCTGCCATTATAACTTGGACCTCACTCTATTATGTGAGAAATCAAATACTGAACAATAATGAGAATCCAATAGTAAACAAATGAGAAATTCTATTTTTTCACTGTTGAAGTTTTTACTATGACGCTTTCATTTATTTATTGATACATACAATTGAATTATTAATTATGAATTATATTTTAAAGAAGCAGATTAAAAAATTGAAATAAATACTGAACAATAATGAGAATCCAATAGTAAACAAATGAGAAATTCTATTTTTTCACTGTTGAAGTTTTTACTATGACGCTTTCATTTATTTATTTATTTATTGATACATACAATATTGAATTCTCAATTATGAATTATATTTTAAAGAAGCAGATAAAAAAATAATAAGTAACTGAAGGAAAAATTGGGTACTCCACTCTCATATGTACAAACATTCATCCCAATGGCACATCACAGACCTCTGTATATAAACTCACCCATCAATACTTCTAGCTGGCCAAATCTTTAATGCATGCCGCTTCTAGTTTGGGACCTGACAACTCTAGATCAAATATGCACATTAATATGCTTCACAAACTTCCACTCTCCTAATCTCTGTACATCATTTTACCTCTCTCTCACACTTGAAACATAAATAATCAAACATTACTGGTGAGGCCTAGGCGTATTTACATTGGAAATTAAAAATCAAAGTACACTTTTTCAACTTTATTTCATAAATAATCAAACATTACTGGTGAGGGATAGGCGTATTTACATTGGAAATTAAAAATCAAAGTACACTTTTTCAACTTTATTTCATAAATAATCAAACATTACTGGTGAGGCCTCGGCGTATTTACATTGGAAATTAAAAATCAAAGTACACTTTTTCAACTTTATTTCATAAATAATCATACATTATTGGTGAGGGATAGGCGTATTTGCATTGGAAATTAAAAATCAAAGTACACTTTTTCAACTTAATTTCATAAATAATCAAACATTATCTACTGAAAGATCTTTGTGTTTATATAATTTTTGTTTTCTTATCAATTTGGATTTCTTATTTTTTATTCTTATTTTGTATGATTAAAACTTTATTATTTAGTAACTGCATCAATAAATTACATAATCTAGTTAATTATAGTTTGAAAATTGTATTTATTTATTTATCTTTCACACTTTGATGATGATGATTTCTATTATTTTGTTCATTTATTATTTCTATGTAATAAGGTAATTGTTCTTACGACTCATCCCTCAGCACAAGCTTATGCTTAAAGAGGGATGGACCTTTTTTCATTGATTTGTATAAGTTTATTAGTACAAGATTTTTCAGTATTGTATATTATTATTTTGTTTGATATGATTGGTTAATAAAATGTATTATTATTATTATATTATTATTATTATTATTATATTATTATTATTATATTATTATTATTATTATTACTGGTGATGACTAGGTGTACCTATTTACATAGAAATTGAAAGTCAAAGTAGGTATACCTTTTTCCAATTTTATTCAGTTTCTCACTACAAGCTCCAAGTTACAATGTCATTTTCAAGATAAAAGTACCTTTTTTCAATTTTATTCCATTTCTCTCAACACGTTTCAACTTTCAATGTCATTTTCAAGTGGATGAACAAAGAAAAAAACTTATAAAGAAGGATTCTATCCATTTTTGTGAAATCCATGAGACAGTAAAGCTTCTAGACATTCAATTCGAAAACACATAATAATAATAATTTTTTCGTTTTTCCTTTGTCCTGGTGCCCCCAGAAGAAGGGAGTTTATTGTAGGAAATATAACAAACATAAATGAAGAATACACTTATGAAAATAAATCTCACAGACAAAAAATCAAGAATAATAAAATTCATCAATTAATTGAATATTCTTCAAGAATAGCCATTGATGTCTTAAACATAATAAATATGGTAACTTGAGAGTTATAAAAGTATTATGAAAAACATAATGTGTTAGTGGAGGAACTCGATGCAGATGATAAAAGAAATCTTACAGACAAAAAATCAAGAATAATAAACAATAATAGTCAAATTCATCAATTAATTGAACATTCTTCAAGAATAGCCATAGATGTCTTAAACATAATGAATATGGTAACTTGAGAGTTATAAAATAATTATGAAAAACATAATGTGTTAGTGGAGGAACTCGATGCACATGATAGATTACGTTTGTAAAGCGTTTTAAACCCATCATATTTATTTTTTTAATACCATAGGCCTATAACATAAAAATTTCAAAGCTGATAAAAATATCACTTATGTGACATTGAATCTCATAATACTTGAAATACACTCAAATTACCACGGTAATAAATAATACTTGAAATATCTATCAGTGTATAAAAGCATCCATTAAAAAAAGAAAGCACATGACAATATTGATAAGAAAACTCCTTTTCAACGGAAAATTTCAATTTTAAAATAATAATAATAATTTTCATCAATGGAGAAAGCACGCTAAAACGCATCTTGCCTCCTTCACACAAAATAATATTTTCAACACATTATACAATTTGAAATACAAAAAGATAAAAAAATGTAAGAAATATGCAATCAATATAAAAGAATACTCAATAATCACTGAGGTAATCGTGAACAATAATAATCGATAAAAAGAATAATCATTGAACAAAATAGTATTGATAATAATAGATAAAAATAAAAAAAAGAAAGAATGTCTTTGTAAAATCGAAAATGAAAGGAATAAAATTTAGTCCAGTCAAATTGGTTGTTTTTCAGGAAACAGTTTTTCTCGACGGTTCTAAATGTATTTTGATGCGCTGAATTCGAATCTGAAATTTTCTGACACGCCAGAGGGCGGCTTTACCCCCAAAACCCCCAAAATTTTGGACTTTTTTCAATTTTTCCATTCAATCTCGAAAACCTTGAGTTTTTCAAGAAAAATCATTCTTGACAAAATTAAAGAGAATAAAATTCCAAATAAATTGAGTTATCGCTCAGGACTCTTCTTTTTTTGGTTCCGGAGCTACGAAATTTCAAAAACGTGGTATTTTTCAAGGGTTTTTCAAAATTATGCAAAATCACCACTTTCACCCCATACAACTTGAATTTTTTCCCAGTAATGATGGGAAACCACACATCACGTGAAAGAACAATTCATTTTCTGAACAGGATTCCTTAGGAATTTTCAAATTTAGTAGAGGGGGAGGGGGAATATACACAAAAAAAGAAAATCATGTCTCACAGCCAAAATACGATTTTTTCATTATAATACCTTTTCAAACCTTTCTAACAAAAAAATCATATTCCGTCTCATATTATATTACAAGGTTCATTTAACATCTATTCAATATGTATTTGAAAAAAAACATATTCAGGGGTGGAAATATCCCTTCCCCCACCTTTAAACCAGTCAAATGGTTGTTTTTCATAAAATGATAGGGAGAGGCAAAATAAGATAACCTTGTGCTAATTTTCTCCCAAATTTAGATAATGGCACACATAGTCCGAAATACATTGTTTTGTTGTTGTTCACTTCAAAACTACAATTTTCAGTTATTCTTTTGAATGTTCAGTATCAATAAAAATTATAAAACCTTTTTAAATTAATGAGACCTCAGAGAGAAACCAAAGACTGCAATAAATTTTCCACAGTTTCAGATTTTAAATCCCTTCACGATAAAATTATAAAACCTTTATAAATCAAAGAGACCTCAGAGAGAAAACTAAAACTTACTTCCACAATAGATTTCCCACATTTTTAAGTTTTGAATCCTTTCTCGATAAAATTATAAAACCTTCATACATTGATGAGACCTCAAAGAGGAACCTAAAACTTACTTCTACAATAAATTTTTCACAGTTTTAAGTTTTAAATCCTTTCTCGATAAAATTAATGAGACCTCAAAGAGAAACCTGAAACTCACTTCTACAATAAATTTCCCACAGTTTTAAGTTTCAAATCCTTTCTCGATAAAATTATAAAACCTTCATAAATTAATGAGACCTCAAAGAGAAACCTGAAACTTACTTCTACAATAAATTTCCCACAGTTTTAAGTTTTAAATCCTTTCTCGATAAAATAATAAAACCTTCATAAATCAAAGAGAAACCTAAAACTTACTTCTACAATGAATTTCTCACAGTTTTAAGTTTTAAATCCTTTCTCGATAAAATTATAAATCCTTCATACATTAATGAGACCTCAAAGAGGAACCTAAAACTTACTTCCACAATAAATTTCCCACAGTTTAAAGTGTTGAATCCTTTCACGATAAAATTATAAAACCTTCATACATTAATGAGACCTCAAAGAGAAACCTAAAACTTACTTCTGCAATAAATTTCCTACAGTTTAGAGTATTAATCCCTTCTATCATTCCCACCACATTTCAAGTTGTTCAATGGCTTCAGTGTCTCTTGGAAAAATATGCATGATGCCTGCTTAGTTGTTCGTTCTCTGGAATAGAAACTCACATTACTGTAAAAAATTCAACATTTCTCCTAACTATTTCTACAGTTGAAACTTTGATAGACATCTAATCGTTCAACCTTTTTCTCATGTCACTGAAATACTAACTTCATGTCTGAATTCTCAGTTTTCCCAATGATTAATGTTGATAGTGGAACGAAAACATTTCCTGAAAAATGCAATAAAAACACACAATATCATCAAATACTACACCGTTTTATTTGGTATAGGACCATGGTTTCTTCACCACACGGGTCACATTTTCAAGCTGGCGTTCCTGAACAATTTCTTGGACCTTCTGCCCAGGGAAAAACTCCTGGTTTTTGTAGAGGACATAGGTATTGGTTTGCCTAACTAACATACTACTTGGGAACACAATAAGCTTCGGTTGACGTGTGGGGTTCTTCGAACCTTTGGATCCTTGAATCCGTCCCTTCAAAAACAATAATCAATTCTACCCTTTGAATATTCTTCTTCTAAAATGTATCTTCCCTGGTCTATAAAACTGTTCTTTCCCTGTTCTTTCACCAACTTCAACTAAAAAACTATTCCAGAATAAAGCTTTCAACAATTTGTAATTTGTGTTACCACATTCACAACCCATCAGGAAGGAGTTGTGAACTGATGTTTATTCAAACTTTTTTGTATCTCCATTCAACGGAAATTTCATGTGAATCGAATACATAGTTTTTCAAACCAATAAGCCCACAATCACTGATTACAATCTTAAAGCTTTCAATAGTTTGTAATTTTTGTTTCTGCATTAAATTTATTACCTATCAGGAGAGAAATGTGAACCAATTTTCATCCAACCTTTTTTGTGTCTTCATTCAACGGAAATTTCATGTTAATAGAATAAAATATGTAATATATTATTGTTCAAGTTAAAACTTCGAGTTGAACCAAGTTATTTGTTGTTTCAATATTATTATTGTTGTTATATTAGTATGTATATGATATGGAAGGCATTTGGGGGAAAATTACGTTTTATCGATGTAGTTATAAAAATTATGATAAATAAATATGTATATTATTGACAGAACTCACATCGTCTACATAAATATTATACTCATAAACAATCAAACCGATTTGTATATTGAGAGTGGAGGCTATTTATTCCTTTTCTAATGAGCGTTAATTTTCTTGACAATATCGCTATGGTTTTCTAGATTGCCAGTAATCTGATTTCAAGATATGGAGTTTAATGTTGCAGGTGGAATTCAACAGGCTATTTCAAGGCTTTGAAAGGATTATTATTTGGTTAAATTATAAAGCTTTCAAAAACTAATTGGAACTTCAAATGAATTTATGATTCATTTTGTAAATTTGCTCAAATTTAAAAAAAACCTAATATTGCATGGATGGATTATGGAGTAAATTCAGCAGAGCCTTAGGCTATTTCAAGGCTTTGAAAGGATTATTATTTGGTTACATTATAAAGCTTTCAAAAACTAATTGGAACTTCAAATGAATTTATGATTCATTTTGTAAATTTGCTCAACTTTAAAAAAACCTAATATAGTGGCTGCTTTCAGATAAAATAAAAGCCTACTTTAAATCTGAACTGAAAAAAAAGATTTCCTATTTTTTTACTAAGGGATTCTCATTATTGTCTACTATTTGATTTCCCACTGTTTCATAATATATGGTGAGGTTCTCGTTATAATGGGAGTGGAGAAAGATAGGAGAACAACGTTGCCGATCCTCTGTCTTGTCAATGACGGGAGCTGATACAGGTTTATTGATGTAATATTAACTGTTCATTCTCGTTCGAGAACAACTTTGCCGATCCTCTGTCTTGCCAATGCCTTCTATTGACGGTAGCTGATACAGGTTTATTGATGTAATATTAACTTTTCATTCTCATTTAAAATAATCAATTATATTTTATTAAGCATGGAATTATATTTTTCAATAATTTCATAATAAAGATGAAATATGTGAATTAAGAATTAATTCTACATTGTTAAAAGACGATCAACAAAGCAAAGCGAGAAAGAGATAGCGCTATCCGCTTTGTTGAATGATAGACAAGGAAAGCAATACCATCGCTAATCAGACACTGCCATTATAACGTGGACTCCACTATAGGATACTATATTATCCTCTAAACTTTCTGGAAGAAACAGGAACTTGACACTTTATCCTCTGGACTTTATGAAAGCAATAGGAACTTGACGAAATGGGATCTTGATAGACTGAAGTCGCCTATTGATCTTCATCAATTGAGATATTGATTGCTAATCAAACAATTCTATTATAACGTGGACCTCACCCTAGAAGACTGAATTTTGTTGCACAAAATTTGATTTAAAATTCTACTTATTTTGTAGTTGATTAATTTTGTGAACAATAATTCAATGTTTAAGTATACAACCACAGATAAAACGAGAAATAAGATAATTTTGCTGTGTCTCTATTTCTCCTCCTATTAACAACAATAAGTGCCGGTTGCACAACAGCCGGTTGAATTTTAACCGTGATTAATTTCACGAGAACCAATCAGAGAAGGCCTTCTTGATAAGACGGCTTCTCTGATTGGTTCTCGTGGAACTAATCACGGTTAAAATTTAACCGGCTGTTGTGCAACCGGCACACAGACTTATATTCTATAATGAGTTCCACGCTATAATGGCACAGTGTTTAATATTAGCAATCGTATTGCTACCCTTGTCTATCACTCAACAAAGCTGATAGCGTTATCTCTTTCTCGCTTTGCTCTGTTACCAGAACGTCTTTCAACAATGTAGAGTTACTAATTAATTAACAAAATATTTCATGAAAATTCATTATGAAATTATTGAAAAATCTAATTTCTTGCTTAATAAAATATAATTGTTTATTTTAAACGAGAATGAACAGTAAATACTACACCAATAAACCTGTATCAGCTACCGTCTATAGAAGGCATTGACAAGACAGAGGATCGGCAACGTTGTACTCCCATCTTTCTCCTCTGCCATTATAACCATGTCCATTCAAGAATGAACAGTAAATATTACACCAATAAACCTGTATCAGCTACCGTCTATAGAAGGCATTGACAAGACAGAGGATCGGCAACGTTGTACTCCTATCTTTCTCCTCTGCCATTATAACTTGGACCTCACTCTATTATGTGAGAAATCAAATACTGAACAATAATGAGAATCCAATAGTAAACAAATGAGAAATTCTATTTTTTCACTGTTGAAGTTTTTACTATGACGCTTTCATTTATTTATTGATACATACAATTGAATTATTAATTATGAATTATATTTTAAAGAAGCAGATTAAAAAATTGAAATAAATACTGAACAATAATGAGAATCCAATAGTAAACAAATGAGAAATTCTATTTTTTCACTGTTGAAGTTTTTACTATGACGCTTTCATTTATTTATTTATTTATTGATACATACAATATTGAATTCTCAATTATGAATTATATTTTAAAGAAGCAGATAAAAAAATAATAAGTAACTGAAGGAAAAATTGGGTACTCCACTCTCATATGTACAAACATTCATCCCAATGGCACATCACAGACCTCTGTATATAAACTCACCCATCAATACTTCTAGCTGGCCAAATCTTTAATGCATGCCGCTTCTAGTTTGGGACCTGACAACTCTAGATCAAATATGCACATTAATATGCTTCACAAACTTCCACTCTCCTAATCTCTGTACATCATTTTACCTCTCTCTCACACTTGAAACATAAATAATCAAACATTACTGGTGAGGCCTAGGCGTATTTACATTGGAAATTAAAAATCAAAGTACACTTTTTCAACTTTATTTCATAAATAATCAAACATTACTGGTGAGGGATAGGCGTATTTACATTGGAAATTAAAAATCAAAGTACACTTTTTCAACTTTATTTCATAAATAATCAAACATTACTGGTGAGGCCTCGGCGTATTTACATTGGAAATTAAAAATCAAAGTACACTTTTTCAACTTTATTTCATAAATAATCATACATTATTGGTGAGGGATAGGCGTATTTGCATTGGAAATTAAAAATCAAAGTACACTTTTTCAACTTAATTTCATAAATAATCAAACATTATCTACTGAAAGATCTTTGTGTTTATATAATTTTTGTTTTCTTATCAATTTGGATTTCTTATTTTTTATTCTTATTTTGTATGATTAAAACTTTATTATTTAGTAACTGCATCAATAAATTACATAATCTAGTTAATTATAGTTTGAAAATTGTATTTATTTATTTATCTTTCACACTTTGATGATGATGATTTCTATTATTTTGTTCATTTATTATTTCTATGTAATAAGGTAATTGCTCTTACGACTCATCCCTCAGCACAAGCTTATGCTTAAAGAGGGATGGACCTTTTTTCATTGATTTGTATAAGTTTATTAGTACAAGATTTTTCAGTATTGTATATTATTATTTTGTTTGATATGATTGGTTAATAAAATGTATTATTATTATTATTATTATTATTATTATTATTATATTATTATTATTATTATTATTATATTATTATTATTATTATTACTGGTGATGACTAGGTGTACCTATTTACATAGAAATTGAAAGTCAAAGTAGGTATACCTTTTTCCAATTTTATTCAGTTTCTCACTGCTACAAGCTCCAAGTTACAATGTCATTTTCAAGATAAAAGTACCTTTTTTCAATTTTATTCCATTTCTCTCAACACGTTTCAACTTTCAATGTCATTTTCAAGTGGATGAACAAAGAAAAAAACTTATAAAGAAGGATTCTATCCATTTTTGTGAAATCCATGAGACAGTAAAGCTTCTAGACATTCAATTCGAAAACACATAATAATAATAATTTTTTCGTTTTTCCTTTGTCCTGGTGCCCCAGAAGAAGGGAGTTTATTGTAGGAAATATAACAAACATAAATGAAGAATACACTTATGAAAATAAATCTCACAGACAAAAAATCAAGAATAATAAAATTCATCAATTAATTGAATATTCTTCAAGAATAGCCATTGATGTCTTAAACATAATAAATATGGTAACTTGAGAGTTATAAAAGTATTATGAAAAACATAATGTGTTAGTGGAGGAACTCGATGCAGATGATAAAAGAAATCTTACAGACAAAAAATCAAGAATAATAAAATTCATCAATTAATTGAATATTCTTCAAGAATAGCCATTGATGTCTTAAACATAATAAATATGGTAACTTGAGAGTTATAAAAGTATTATGAAAAACATAATGTGTTAGTGGAGGAACTCGATGCAGATGATAAAAGAAATCTTACAGACAAAAAATCAAGAATAATAAACAATAATAGTCAAATTCATCAATTAATTGAACATTCTTCAAGAATAGCCATAGATGTCTTAAACATAATGAATATGGTAACTTGAGAGTTATAAAATAATTATGAAAAACATAATGTGTTAGTGGAGGAACTCGATGCACATGATAGATTACGTTTGTAAAGCGTTTTAAACCCATCATATTTATTTTTTTAATACCATAGGCCTATAACATAAAAATTTCAAAGCTGATAAAAATATCACTTATGTGACATTGAATCTCATAATACTTGAAATACACTCAAATTACCACGGTAATAAATAATACTTGAAATATCTATCAGTGTATAAAAGCATCCATTAAAAAAAGAAAGCACATGACAATATTGATAAGAAAACTCCTTTTCAACGGAAAATTTCAATTTTAAAATAATAATAATAATTTTCATCAATGGAGAAAGCACGCTAAAACGCATCTTGCCTCCTTCACACAAAATAATATTTTCAACACATTATACAATTTGAAATACAAAAAGATAAAAAAATGTAAGAAATATGCAATCAATATAAAAGAATACTCAATAATCACTGAGGTAATCGTGAACAATAATAATCGATAAAAAGAATAATCATTGAACAAAATAGTATTGATAATAATAGATAAAAATAAAAAAAGAAAGAATGTCTTTGTAAAATCGAAAATGAAAGGAATAAAATTTAGTCCAGTCAAATTGGTTGTTTTTCAGGAAACAGTTTTTCTCGACGGTTCTAAATGTATTTTGATGCGCTGAATTCGAATCTGAAATTTTCTGACACGCCAGAGGGCGGCTTTACCCCCAAAACCCCCAAAATTTTGGACTTTTTTCAATTTTTCCATTCAATCTCGGAAACCTTGAGTTTTTCAAGAAAAATCATTCTCGACAAAATTGAAGAGAATAAAATTTCAAATAAATTGAGTTATCGCTCAGGACTCTTCTTTTTTGGTTCCGGAGCTACGAAATTTCAAAAACGTGGTATTTTTCAAGGGTTTTTCAAAATTATGCAAAATCACCACTTTCACCCCATACAACTTGAATTTTTTTCCAGTAATGATGGAAAACCACACATCACGTGAAAGAACAATTCATTCTGAACAGGATTCCTTAGGAATTTTCAAATTTAGTAGAGGGGGAGGGGGAATATACACAAAAAAAGAAAATCATGTCTCACAGCCAAAATGCGATTTTTCATTATAATACCTTTTCAAACCTTTCTAACAAAAAAATCATATTCCGTCTCATATTATATTACAAGGTTCATTTAACATCTATTCAATATGTATTTGAAAAAAAACATATTCAGGGGTGGAAATATCCCTTCCCCCACCTTTAAACCAGTCAAATGGTTGTTTTTCATAAAATGATAGGGAGAGGCAAAATAAGATAACCTTGTGCTAATTTTCTCCCAAATTTAGATAATGGCACACATAGTCCGAAATACATTGTTTTGTTGTTGTTCACTTCAAAACTACAATTTTCAGTTATTCTTTTGAATGTTCAGTATCAATAAAAATTATAAAACCTTTTTAAATTAATGAGACCTCAGAGAGAAACCAAAGACTGCAATAAATTTTCCACAGTTTCAGATTTTAAATCCCTTCACGATAAAATTATAAAACCTTTATAAATCAAAGAGACCTCAGAGAGAAAACTGAAACTTAATTCCACAATAGATTTCCCACATTTTTAAGTTTTGAATCCTTTCTCGATAAAATTATAAAACCTTCATACATTGATGAGACCTCAAAGAGGAACCTAAAACTTACTTCTACAATAAATTTTTCACAGTTTTAAGTTTTAAATCCTTTCTCAATAAAATTAATGAGACCTCAAAGAGAAACCTGAAACTCACTTCTACAATAAATTTCCCACAGTTTTAAGTTTCAAATCCTTTCTCGATAAAATTATAAAACCTTCATAAATTAATGAGACCTCAAAGAGAAACCTGAAACTTACTTCTACAATAAATTTCCCACATTTTTAAGTTTTAAATCCTTTCTCAATAAAATAATAAAACCTTTATAAATCAAAGAGAAACCTAAAACTCACTTCTACAATAAATTTTCCACAGTTTTAGATTTTAAATCCCTTCACGATAAAATTATAAATCCTTCATACATTAATGAGACCTCATAGAGGAACCTAAAACTCACTTCTACAATAAATTTTCCACAGTTTTGAATCCTTTCACGATAAAATTATAAAACCTTCATACATTAATGAGACCTCAAAGAGAAACCTAAAACTTACTTCTGCAATAAATTTCCCACAGTTTTGAGTATTAATTCCTTCCATCATTTCCACCATAATTTAAGTTGTTCAATGGCTTCAGTGTCTCTTGGAAAAATATGCATGATGCCTGCTTAGTTGTTCGTTCTCTGGAATAGAAACTCACATTACTGTAAAAAATTCAACATTTCTCCTAACTATTTCTACAGTTGAAACTTTGATAGACATCTAATCGTTCAACCTTTTTCTCATGTCACTGAAATACTAACTTCATGTCTGAATTCTCAGTTTTCCCAATGATTAATGTTGATAGTGGAACGAAAACATTTCCTGAAAAATGCAATAAAAACACACAATATCATCAAATACTACACCGTTTTATTTGGTATAGGACCATGGTTTCTTCACCACACGGGTCACATTTTCAAGCTGGCGTTCCTGAACAATTTCTTGGACCTTCTGCCCAGGGAAAAACTCCTGGTTTTTGTAGAGGACATAGGTATTGGTTTGCCTAACTAACATACTACTTGGGAACACAATAAGCTTCGGTTGACGTGTGGGGTTCTTCGAACCTTTGGATCCTTGAATCCGTCCCTTCAAAAACAATAATCAATTCTACCCTTTGAATATTCTTCTTCTAAAATGTATCTTCCCTGGTCTATAAAACTGTTCTTTCCCTGTTCTTTCACCAACTTCAACTAAAAAACTATTCCAGAATAAAGCTTTCAACAATTTGTAATTTGTGTTACCACATTCACAACCCATCAGGAAGGAGTTGTGAACTGATGTTTATTCAAACTTTTTTGTATCTCCATTCAACGGAAATTTCATGTGAATCGAATACATAGTTTTTCAAACCAATAAGCCCACAATCACTGATTACAATCTTAAAGCTTTCAATAGTTTGTAATTTTTGTTTCTGCATTAAATTTATTACCTATCAGGAGAGAAATGTGAACCAATTTTCATCCAACCTTTTTTGTGTCTTCATTCAACGGAAATTTCATGTTAATCGAATACATAGTTTATCAAATCAATAAGCCCACAATCACTTATTACAATCTTAAAGCTTTCAATAGTTTGTAATTTGTGTTACCACATTCACAACCCATCAGGAAGGAGTTGTGAACTGATGTTTATTCAAACTTTTTTGTATCTCCATTCAACGGAAATTTCATATGAATCGAATACATAGTTTTTCAACTCAATAAGCCCACAATCACTTATTACAACCTTAAAGCTTTCAATAGTTTGTAATTTTTGTTTTCGCATTCAATTACCTATCAGGAAAGAAATGTGAACCAATTTTCATCCAACCTTTTTTGTGTCTCCATTCAACGGAAATTCCATGTGAATCGAATACATAGTTTATCAAACCAATAAGCCCACAATCACTTATTACAACCTTAAAGCTTTCAATAGTTTGTAATTTTCGTTTCCGCATTCAATTACCTATCAGGAAAGAAATGTGAACCAGTTTTTATTCAACCTTTTTTGTATCTTCATTCAACGGAAATTTCATGTGAATCGAATACATAGTTTATCAAACCAATAAGCCCACAATCACTTATTACAATCTTAAAGCTTTCAATAGTTTGTAATTTTCGTTTTCGCATTCAATTACCTATCAGGAAAGAAATGTAAACCAATTTTTATTTAACCTTTTTTGTATCTTCATTCAACGGAAATTTCATGTGAATCGAATAAATAGTTTATCAAACCAATGAACCTACAATCACTTATTACAATCAGAATACATTTTCCACATATTGAGAAAGTTGAGGAGCCAATTGTGCTCTGTATAATTTCTGCTTCTTCAAGAACTGTATCGCTTAATGATGATTATTGCAGATTGTTTCACCTGTCGCAAATACTCGCTCCAATTTGTATAATATCGGGCCTATGCTTACTGCATGGAGAAGCTTTATTGGTCTCATTATATATATATAGCATGGATGATTCAAGTAGTACAAATAACTAAAACTTTCTGTTTCTCTGGAAATACAATAATTATTGACAATTATGATTGGGGAAAACTCAGCTAAGCTCTTCTCGTGAAAAGTTAAGGGTTTATTTATTTATGTATTCATTCAGAATTACACAACTTGAGAAAAGTACCACAAGCTCATAAGCCCAAAACGGTTCCAATTCTAATTTATACAACAGAGGAGGTTTCAACTGGAGGTTAACAAAAACTGGAAACTTTCAGTGATATTTTGTCATTTCTCCAACGTTGAATGAGACAACTGAATTGATCAGTTGATTATTTTTTGAAACTAGTTAATTCAACATAAATTTTCTGCAGCTCCTTCCTAAACAATCAACTATTTTCACTGAAGTTATTCAAATCAAAGCTGATCATTTCTAAACTAGTTGAATCATTCAATGTCTTGGAGTTTAGAAATGATCAGCTTTGATTTGAATAACTTTAGTGAAAATAGTTGATTGTTTAGGAAGGAGCTGCAGAAAATTTATGTTGAATTAACTAGTTTCAAAAAATAATCAACTGATCAATTCATTCATGAATACTATCACAAATCATATAAATATGATTAGGAGGGAATTATCTCTCAATGCTGATTAATAGACTATATTTATTCGAAAAACAGAATTTTCCCTACACTTTTCAATAGCTACAAACTACAAACAAATTTATAAAGTGTGAATCTATACTATTTGGGATTCCATCTCAAGACTCCTACGTTTCATTACCTCCCATCGCACTATCTTCACATCAACAAAACTTTTCTAAAGCTGTGCAAAGGCTAGAAAAAAACTTTCTACTGGTGATATTTTCCAAAGTTTTTTGATTTGTATACTTTCAAGCTATCAAAATGGAAAACTTTTCTCAGGAAAACATTTTTTTTCGATACATTTGGAGATATGAGCGCCTAAAGTTTAGAATTTTGGGACAGAACATTCCAAATTCGGTAAGAGATAAATCCATGAGATTTGGAGGATGAATTCTCATGGTATTGTAGATGACTGAAACAAGAATTTTATAAAAATATCATTTTTTGAGAAAGTTGTTCAATTTACCAAAAGTAACTATTAGTAGAGTTATTTTGGTAAATTGTATAACTTTCTTAAAAATGATTCATTTCTGAAAATATCAATTTTTGAGAAAGTTATTCAAGTTACTGAAAATTACCAAAAATAACTATTAGTAGAGATATTCTTGGTCAATTGAAGAACTTTCTCAAAAATTACCAAAAATAACTCTAAGTAGTGTTCAATTTACCAAAAGTAACTATTAGTAGAGTTATTTTGGTAAATTGTATAACTTTCTTAAAAATGATTCATTTCTGAAAATATCAATTTTTGAGAAAGTTATTCAAGTTACTGAAAATTACCAAAAATAACTATTAGTAGAGATATTCTTGGTCAATTGAAGAACTTTCTCAAAAATTACCAAAAATAACTCTAAGTAGTGTTCAATTTACCAAAAGTAACTATTAGTAGAGTTATTTTGGTAAATTGTATAGCTTTCTCAAAAATTATTCATTTCTAAAAAAATATCAATTTTTGAGAAAGTTATTCAAGTTACCAAAAATTATCAAAAATAACTAGTAGTAGAGTTATTTTTGGTAAATTGTATAACTTTCTCAAAAATTACCAAAAATAACTATAAGTAGAGTTATATTTGGTAGTTTTTGGTCAATTGAATAACTTTCTCAAAAATTGATATTTTTAGTAAATTTTTGTTTTATTCAGTCTCCAATACCATGAAGAATTCATCCTCTAAATTTCATTGGTTTATCTCTTACTGAATTTGAAATGTTCTGTCCCAAAAATTTAAACTATATCACAAAAAGTAATTATCGAAAAAAATTTTTGTTTTATTCAGTCTCCAATACCATGAAGAATTCATCCTCTAAATTACATGGATTTATCTCTTACTGAATTTGAAATGTTCTGTCCCAAAAATTTAAACTGTATCACAAAAAGTAATTATCGAAAAAAATGTTTTCCTGGGAAAAGTTTTTCATTTTGATAGCTTGATAGTATACAAATCGAAAAACTTTGTAAAATATCACCATTTGTCTCTCATGTCTCTTTTCTTTTGTCTCATTCTATTGTCTCTTTTCTGTTTAGGGCTACTTGTAATATAAATAACAAATAAAAATCTCAGTACCCTTTTTTGAATTATTTTATCACAAAATGTTTCAACATTGATGTCATTTTCAAGTGATCATGATCATTTTCATATCACTTGAGAATGGCATGAAGGTTGAAACATGTTGTGATAAAATAATTCAAAAAAGGGTACTGAGATTTTTATTTCTATTTATATTACAAGTAGCCCTAAACAGAAAAGAGACAGTAGAAAAGAATGGTTTATTTAAACCAGTAGAGAGTTTATTTTTAGCCTTTTCACAGTTTTAATTTCCCCACGTGATATGGAAACTTTCTCATCACCCTCCATACAAAAAAATCCACAGATTACACATCATAACTTATACAATTTCACTCTTAAGACTGTACTATTGTAATTTATTGTTTACAATTTTCTCAATATTGTAGTTGTACTCACTGTAATGTAGATTGTTTGTAATCTGTATAAATAGGATATTATGTAGCTATTTCGTATATAAGGTGATCTAGAAGTAAGGCGCATTAACCACCAATGGAGTATGAACAGTATTGTTTGATAATTTCCAAATTTTAACAAGCTTTTAGTACATTACTTGTTCTAAGGGAGGAAGAATTTAATTGGATTGTCAACCTTTGATGTATAATTCACGTGAAACAATGACGTGACTTCAATAATAGTTCTGTTTGAATCCATCATTAATTTGTTTCCTAATAGAACTATTTAATCCTTATAATTATTATCACATTCCAAATCAAACAGTTGATGCCGGTTGCACAAAAGCCAGTTGAATATTAATCGTGATTAATTCTACGAGAACCTATCAGACAAAGCCGTCTTTTCAAAAACGTCTTGTCTGGTTGGTTCTCATGAAATTAATCACGATTAAAATTTAAGCGGCTTTTGTGCAACCGGGCCTTTGGCAGTCAGTTAAAATATGTCAAATAATCTTCCACTTAGATCATCTAAAAATTAAAAAAAAAGCAGCTAGCTCGAAAGAAATCGGACTTTTTAAATCTTTCAGGAATAATTTCTCAATTATTGAGGATTTTGAGAATTATTGAGAATGTTCCTTCTTTTATTAATCAAATATGAATATAAAAAATTCACCTGAATATAAATGGAACTGTAAAATAAATAATAGATCAATGTTAGTTGTATTTGATGAAACGATAGAAAAATCGATGTATGTGAAAATATACCGCTAGTAAAATGGATTCAAAAATGTGAAATGATTTTCCACCTTACAAGAATGCATTTCAAATATGAATAGGTGGTTCTAATAAGAAATTGAGTATCATCAATCTCACAATTATTAGAATATATTTATATGCATTTGTTGATATATGATTGCATAAAATATTATATGATCATAATTATTCATAATATAATATAGATATTAGAAATAGAAATACGGCATTAATCTGAAAATTAAGGTATATTTAATTTACGGTTCTACTGTTTGACTCTGAATATTATTATGTTTAGATATAAAAATCTCTGATTTGTCTTGTACCTCCAATGTTGATCAGCTAATTGTCATTTTCAAAAATTGAGAATATTCTTAGAAATTTTATAAATTTTTTTCTTGGGGGAAGTGGCATATAAAAACCCAATTTTGATGGGTTTGAACTGTTGTATCTAAATTCGTTAAGACGCAGTGTATCAAAATTGGACGTTGATCAAAACTAAAAATATTGGAAATATCAATTGTATACTATTGAATGAAAAATACTATGAAATTTAAAAAAAAACACAGATTTACTGTGCGGTTTTTCAACAATTTCTTAGTCTTTTTCATTCAATATGAATAATTACCACAATATCAACTTCTCAACTACACAAAAAGTGATAACAAAATTGTATACTACATAATATTGAATATGTATTGAAGGAAAGGAGTATTGAAAAAGTTGCATGCTAATAGGTGTTGAAGTGTTATTTGATTAGAGGAATTTCTTGCAAATGTTCTCACCTAATCTACGTTTGATTGTAACTAATAGATGAATGTACCGTACTGTATTTGTCTTGGCTTCAGTGAGGCTTTAAAGCTTCAATCTTTCAAAATTATTTAGTTTCTCTTCACTCTTCACTCAATTTCATAGATTTTCGAATAGCATGACTTGCATGAGACTCATCGATTTCATCAGCACAATATATTCATAAACAAGTGCCATTCCTATCCATCCCCTCCTTTCCCAATTGATTCTCTAAGGCCCGGTTGCACAACAGCCGGTTAATTTTTAACAGTGATTAATTCCACCAGAACTGATCAGAGAAGGCCTTATTGATAAGATGGCTTCAACCGGTTGCACAACAGCCGGTTAAATTTAAACCGTGATTAATTTCACGAGAACTGATCAGAGAAGGCCTTCTTGATAAGACGGCTTCAACCGGTTGTACAACAGCCGGTTAAATTTTAACTGTGATTAATTTCACGAGAACTGATCAGAGAAGGCCTTCTTGATAAGACGGCTTCAACCGGTTGCACAACAGCCGGTTGAATTTTAACTGTGATTAATTTCATGAGAACTGATCAGAGAAGGCGTTTTTGAAAAGACGGCTTCTCTGATTGGTTCTCGTGGAATTAATCACGGTTAAAATTTAACCGGCTGTTGTGCAACCGGCATTAAGTTTTACCATAGAGAATCAATAGCATGAGTAGATATCCCATGGTATAGGTCGTTTATGTCGCAACTTTTACTGTTATCTCAAGCTTATAATCCACGTAATTCTTTCCTGTGAAGCTTTATAACGCTGGTACTCTCATATTGTGCCGTTCATACAATCTCACCCGGTCAAAACAGTAAAAATCGTCAATAATCGACAGTAATCGGCTTGAGATAACAGTAAAAGTTGCGACATAAACACCCTATACCATGGGATATCTACTTATGCTATTGTTTCTCTATGGTTTTACACTGTTGTAGTCAATTACTGGAGAAATCATAAGTAGACATATGATGAATGGAGATAGATAATTCAGTGTCTTATCCCGCAATATTGTTCAAAATTGGTTCATGAATCAGAATAGCATGATGATATTATTCAAAAGATAGTGAGATTGTCTTCAAAAATAAGCCAACAACTTATTTGATAGTTGTCAAATCAAATCTTGCTTTTGTTCATATCAAATCAAAATAAAATAAAGATATGAAAAGCGTTTCATACAATAAATTGGTGAGTATGCTTGATAGTTGAGTATTGAGGGCCGGTTTCCGAGTTCGGGATTTAGCTAAGTTCTAGACTTTAAACAGCTGGAGTCGGAAAATTGGCTTTCCGAAACGGGGCGTAGTCACAGTTTTCATGATAATCTTTATTTTCACTTTCCTTGCCCTATTACCATTGGTAAGGAAAGTATTGCTTTCCGAAAATTATTAAGGTACTCCAATTTCTAAATTTCTATACGTTTCAAGGTCCCCTGAGTCCAAAAAACTGGTTTTTTGGTGTGTGTGTGTGTGTATGAGTGTATGTGCGTCTGTGTACACGATATCTCATCTCCCAATTAACGGAATGACTTGAAATTTGGAACTTAAGGTCCTTTCACTATAAGGATCCGACACGAACAATTTCGATCAAATGCAATTCAAGATGGCGGCTAAAATGGCGAAAATGTTGTCAAAAACAGAGTTTTTCGTGATTTTCTCGGAAACGGCTCCAACGATTTTGATCAAATTCATACCTAAAATAGCCATCGATAAGCTCCATCAACTGCCACAAGTCTCATATCTGTAAAAATTTCAGGAGCTCCACCCCATCTATGCAAAGTTTGATTTTAGATTCTCAATTATCAGGCTTCAGATACAATTTTAACAAGAAATTTTGAGTGGAATAGATTGAGCATGAGAATCTCTTCAATTAATGTTCAGTAACATTTTCACCTAAAATTGAAAATAAGCTCGAAATTCGAGAAAATGTCATTATTCCAATTACAAACTGTTGATTCTATTAAATCATTCACTATGAAGAGATAGCAGACCTCGTGTGTCTCCAGCGTTATTGCCCTGTCACCAGCTGGCTCAAATCTTTGAATAATAGACTTGAGATGCGCGGGAACACTAGCGTCAGGTAATCAATTTTCATAACGGCAAGGAAAATTATGTGAGTGCACCACACCAGATTTTTTCATTCCTATAATAGGAACCGTTCTTCCTTGATGAAATGAAACATTCAATACTTCAAAATAGCTCGAACTTTACACTATTTTCTCTTTATTTTTATTTTGTGTTCAATTTTATAGTTTTTCAAAATTAAATTTAAACGTGGACTGCGACCACGCCCCGTTTCGGAAAGCCAATTTTCTGACTCCAGCTGTTTAAAGTGTAGAACTCAGCTAAATCCTGAGTTCGGAAACCAGCCTGAGTTCACACCAAAGTTATTAACAAAATATTTATAACTTAATCCTTATAGATTCTATTAGATTGAAGATAACTTATCATACACATGATGTGTTTGTCAAGCTCCGTTCAATCTAATGAAATCTTCTAAAGAAAACTTTGGTGTAAACGCGGCTTGAAGCCTTAGCTTAGGCCGGTTACAGAGCTCGACCGACCGTCAGTGCGTATCAAAGACCTCAAAGAGTGCATCTTTAAGGTCTTTGGTGCGTATGTACCATCCTGACCATACGCATCGATAAATCAGTTTTACACATTCAGAGCTCGACCGACCGTCAGTGCGTATCAAAGACCTCAAAGAGTGCATCTTTAAGGTCTTTGGTGCGTATCCTGACCATACGCATCGATAAATCAGTTTTACACATTCAGAGCTCGACCGACCGTCGAAGCGTATGCACCATCCTGACCATACATAAGTTTTTCTGACTCACAAAATGGACGCCTTTACAGATTGTTTAATTGCAGCTTATTATCTTCGTAAACGAAAGATTAAAAGACGTAGATATCAAGTTCACCCGATGGTCGCCCAAAGAGCATTTCAAAGGGAATTTAGTACCATTATATACATCATTGCTTGGTGTGAAGATACATTTTTCAACTACCTCAAAATCTCCATCAGAAATTTTTATGAGTTACTTTGAGCTTGTATCACCATTGGGAATACTTCACATTAAGCTACTGATCAAATAAATGTAGATAATATTAATAATATATGATTTTTTCAATAAAAAATTTAGAAATGATAGAAATATCTCCATTGGGAATACTTCACATTAAGCTACTGATCAAATAAATGTAGATAATATTGATAATATATGATTTTTCCAATAAAACATTTAGAAATGATTGAAGAAATGCATAGAAAAACTCTGAATTAAATATGACACTATTAATTGAATTCATTCATTATGCTATTCAATTCAATATCAGCTGATTGTCGGGCAGAGGTGTCAGCACATTGGTTATGTTGCGATCGGGCTACTGATCAGTACAGCTCTGGAAGATTCTATTTGTTTCAATAGCGCGTCAGTCGACCGATGGAACGGATGCGCACGAGCTCGACCGATGGTATTCGTACGCTGTATAAAACGCATGGTCCTGACCGTGCGCGTGCGTGCCGTCAGTCCTGCTCTGTACATGGATACATGGAATCTCAATGGAAAAGACAAGCGCGACTGACGTACGCACTGACGGTCGGTCGAGCTCTGTAACCGGCCTTAGACCCGATTGCACAAAAGCCGGTTAATTTTAACCGTGATTAACTTCACGAGAACCAATCAGTGAATGCGTTTTTGATAAAACGGCTTCTCTGATTGGTTCTCGCGCAATTAATCACGGTTAAAATTAAACCGGCTTTTGTGCAACCGGGCCATAGTGTCTTAAATCTATATGATTGCAATAATCACATATGGTTTCTACAAATATTCGAAATATAACATATTTTAGATTTTGAAAATAGGTTTTTGGATATTGTATTTTGAAAATAAAACACAGATTTTTGATACTTTTCTAGACATGAATGAGTTTGAAGTAGTGTTTTGGAGAACGAATAAACTTTGTATAGAGATAGGACAGCTGAACGCCCATCACCTTCACAAGCAAGCATTTTCATCTAATCGCAGTTCAGCTTTGAACGTGGGAGGAGCAGACAGCATATAGGTAATAATAATATTGATGCTAATTTATGTCTGTATGTGAAATGATTTTTTTTGGATCAGGAGCAATTAGCAAGGGAGAAGGCGGTGAGCGGTCGCATACAGCTGCAGGTGGGGTACAACGATGAGAAGAGCGAGGTGGTGATGTCGGTCCTCGCAGCTGACGACCTTGCCTTTCGTGACGACTCGGGTGGATTCGGCAATCAACCCGAAGCCTATGTCCAGTTTCGACTGCTGCCTTTCATGTAAGTATATCACCCACTAAATTATTTACTAGTATTTGTAGAATAGTTGTTTGGAATTCACCTAGAACTCGGTCCACTCATCTACAGAGTCTGTATAATAAGTAGCCGGACTGACCTCAGGAAATTTTTTATTGGCAAAATATGTACAATTTTTCTTTAGGAATCTTCAAAGTAGTCCCCATTGGAGTCGATAATACGCTGATACCGGATCTTCCAATCCCTGAACGCTCCCTGAAAGTCGGCAACCTCTATGGTGTCTAGAGCCCTCGTAGTAGCACGTTGAACGTTTTCCAGAGCCCCGAACCGCGTCCTTAAGTTGTCTCTTGATTTCCGGTAACAAAAAGAAGTCCGCTGGTGTCATATCCGGGCTGTAAGGAGGATGTGGCAACGTTACCCTCCAATATTTGGCAACTGCTCGGTGACGAGCAGGCAGGTGTGCGACGGAGCATTGTCGTGATGGAGGATCCACGAATCGGCAATCCCCGGACGGATTCGATGAAACCGGGCGGTTAGTCGACGGAGCACCTCTCTGTAGTACTGGCCGTTTACAGGCCAGGTGGAACTAAAGAACCGTATAATATATCGTTCAATATTAAGGTGCGTACAGACTGTCGCTCTGCTCCGCAACCGAACGTCACTCCAGCAGAGCGATTGATGATCGACCGGCGAGCAACAGTGGTTCGACCGGGGAACGCGGGAAGATCTAACATCTTCCGTAACGTTCATGATGGGTGCGTGGGCGGAGCGACTGTGGTTCGATGGTGGTACGAGGGCGGTACGAGGGAGGAGCGTGCTTGGTGCGGGTTGGAAGCGCGAGTATGTGTACGCAGCTTTACATGTTGTTTTCTAATGCTGAGATATTGCATTACTGTCGTGGAAAATGGGTTGAGCGGGTTGCCTACACTGCAGAGATCAAGGGGTTAGTTGCTAGAATCAGTACCAAGTCAACAAGTTAGTTACCACACCCACAGATGTTGCAACATGGCTTAAGCTATAGTGAGGTCCACGTTATAATGACAGTGGAGAAAGATAGCAGAAAAACGTTGCCGATCCTCTGTCTTGTCAATGCCTTCTATAAACAGTAGCTGATACAGATTCATTGATGTGATAATTATCAATTGTTCATTCTCGTTTAAAATAATCAATTATATTTTATTAAGAAAGAAATTAAATTTTTCAATTATTCCATAATGAATTTTTATAATTAAGATGAAATATTTTGTCAGTTTATTGTTAATTGTACATTGTTAAAAGACGATCTGGCAACAGAGCAAAGCGAGAAAGAGATATCGTCATCCGCTATGTTGAATGATAGACAAGGATAGCCATACCATTACTATAGTGAGGTCCACGTTATAATGACAGTGGATGAAGATAAAACGAGAGCGTCTCAATTTATTATATTTATACATTGTCAAAAACAGATTTGGCATCATTGCGGAGCTAGAAAAGGATAATGCTACCTGCTTTGTCGTATGATAGACAAGGATAGCAACACCAATTTTAATCAAATACTGTCATTATAACGTGGACCTCACTATAATCAAACACTGAAATTATAACGTGGACCAAGTGAGGTCCACGTTATAATTATAATAATTTAGCATACTTTTGATATTTATTCTTTATTTCTTGACTAAACTTGACATGTTTTTTGTTTGAAAGGGACGGCCAGAATACGGTGAAAACCGAAGTGGCTGAGCCAACACAGAACCCCATCTGGAACACAACGGTGGAAGTGGGTATGGTCAGTGGAGAACAGCTGATGGAGAAAACTGTCGAGGTCACCCTGTGGGACTACAGGCCTGACAAGGAACAGGTTTTCTTGGGTGAGTTTCATAGAAGAAAATAGTATCTTATTATATTAAGCGAGCAATTTCTATATATTATGGTTATCTGGATATTTGGATATTATCTGGTTATTGGTTATGAATGTTCAACGAATTTCAAAAACGGCTTTAACGATTTTCACGAAATTTGGAACATAGTAGGTTTTGTAAGCAAGTTGTGGAACGGCGGGAGAAACCTCCACCAAATATGTAAGCACGATGTGCCTACACCAAATATGTAAGGGGAAAAGAACTATGAATACAAGAAAAGAACAGAATAACTAGAACTTTAATTAATGAATCTTTAACATAATACAATTGAACAAAACAAGATTAATTTGATTATAAAACAATATTTGATATGAATTAATGGGGAAAACACTCGCTTGCTGCTAATGAGGATTCAATGTTTGTGGCTATGAAAATTTAAGA
Source organism: Nilaparvata lugens (assembly GCF_014356525.2). Taxonomy (NCBI): domain Eukaryota; kingdom Metazoa; phylum Arthropoda; class Insecta; order Hemiptera; family Delphacidae; genus Nilaparvata; species Nilaparvata lugens. The sequence goes on along the minus strand of NW_024091036.1, from coordinate 46,727 downwards.
ACAATGTATCAGTAGTCACCTACTTTTTTGAAATAGCTTCCCACTTTGGCATCCACTGGTATTTCGCGACTTTAGTATTTTAAAAGAACAAATATTAACTGAACCAATGAATAGGCTCAGAACCCGTCTCCCTTAACAATACAATTATTTTTATACTGCCCGATCTGTGACAGAATAACTGTACTATTAAACGAACCGAAATCTAGCCTTTTTCACTGGATCAGCCGGACTTGACTTTCAGTCCTATCGAACGATCTCACACACTGACACTCACACACTGACACACCAAAAGTAAAATTTTGGGTATTAAATATTACTCAGTCAATGCCAAACATGAAAGCCATTTCAAGTACATATTTTTATCTGTCGCACAAGCGGCACGTTTTTTATTAAAAACAAAAGAGAAGCTACATTAATTTTGACAACAAATGAAATAAACAATCTTTCTGTCGATGACAAAGATTGTTCAAAGACAAAAACACTGTTCATTAAACTTTTACAATTTAAAACTCTAAAATCCTGATCAATATGAGATAAATATATGATTCATATATATGTCCCATATGACCAGGTGACAGTTTATGATATAAAAATTAGATTGCACCAGGTCTCATCCTTGGGAAAACTCGCTGAAGGTCATTAAAAGATCATACGTACTTGGAAAAACAGCTGGAAATTTTGTCGATACCGTAGTGGAATTTGAGGTTTATGATAGTAAGATTCGATTGCACTAGGTCTCAACCCTTGAATAACTCGCTGAAGGTCATTAAAAGGTCATACGTACTTGGAAAAACAGCTGGAAATTTTGTCGTCTGTCGATACCGTAGTAGAATTTGAAGTTTATGATAGTAAGATTCGATTGCACTAGGTCTCAACCCTTGGAAAACTCGCTGAAGGACATTAAAAGGATAAATACGTCCTTGGAGAAACAGCTGGAAATTTTGTCGATACCGTGGAAGTGAGTGAACAAGTGCATGTGTGTGTGATCATCCAGCTGATCTCACTAGAAAAATAATTCAGCAAGAGAAAATTATTTTCGTTCATTTCTCTTTTTTGGAAAACATGTTCACTTCAGAAAGTCCAAAATAGTAACTAGATGCTGTTAGTGTAGAATGATACATAGTATATAAACAAATATTGTAGCAAACATAGTATATCATTCTAAATAGAATTCATTGTATTTCTATTTGTGATTGATGATGTGTTTGTTTTTTGAAGTGTGAATAAATTGTTATTTTGATGAGTGATAGTAGCTTGACCTAGATTTTGATTTGGACTGTAGTATAAATTTGAAAAGGGATAGTTTTGGGCATAATCCTGTTGTGCCCCCTCATATGGCTGTAAAAATAATTGTATGACTGGGAAAATGAATGATTATAAACTATAAATTTAATCTCTCGTTACAAATTGTCTATGCTCTTACACTCCAGAGCAAAGCTCGGCCCCCGATATTTGTTGTGAAGTGAACAACTACAAGACTTAACCCATTTTGGACTATGTGTAACCTTATCTAAATTTGGGAGAGAAATAGCACAATGTTACCTCATTTTTTCTCTCCCTGTCATGCCATGTCTTCCTGTATGAATCAATGAAGAATAAAGAATAAAACCATATTCGTATGGCTTTTTGTTGGTAGGGACTCCCTTAAGCCTGATTTTCACTATTAGAGTTAGTGGTCGAGTAACTGGCAAACTTAAGCCTGGTTTTCATTGGTAGAGTTAGTGGTAGAGTTCCCTGGGAAAGTACTAACTATCTTGTGAACTCTCCCAATTAAAACGTTCATGGTAGAGTACTAGTTTTTAGTAGAGTAGAGTGGGATAGTACTCTACCACTAGCCTTCCCCCACCACCGCTTCTCACTCTACTCTACCACTACTATGCTAATGAAAACTACAGTCTCGAGCTAGTAGAGTAGAGTCGTGCCGTAGGCTATCAATTTTTAGAAGTATTGTTATTTATTAAAATGTATTAGAAGGTATGAATCTAGTGCTAATTTCTTTTATTTTTGAAATAGAAATAGAAATTAGCCTGAACCTTTAACCTGACGTTGGTATGAACACTGAAACTAGTGTTGTTATAATTTGTATTTTTAATCTATTATTTTATTAATTCCAAAAAAGGTAATATTGTTCTACGTATTTTCCGATTTCGAACTATTTTTACTAGTCTTTAACTAAATTCAAAGATATTAGAGTAGAGTAAAATTTAAGTGTTTTTATTCTTTATTTTGTGAATGTATAGTTTATTTCATGTTTTTAAGAAACTTTTATTATTAATAATTAATTATTATTATTAATTAAATTTAAAATTGTTTATTTAAAATTGTTTTATTCTAATTTATATTTTAGATTGTGATTTGGTGTAGAAATTTGAATGGACATAACCTATAATATTTGGACAATTTAAAACTAATTTAGGAAATTGAAGAAGTTTAAGGCAATAGCCTGTTTTTTCTTTTCTGATTCTTGTATTTTTTGCTAACCTTATAAATAAATAAATAAATAAATAAATGAATAAATAAATAAATATTAGACTGTAGTGTCGTTGAAAATAGTTCAAAAACGAATTATTACTTGCAGTTCGTCATGGATAATGAAATAGATGAGTATTTTATGAATAAAGTGATAATTGAAATAATATTGAATGAAGAAGACCAAGAAATTGTCAAAAAACCACAGATTTATTGATACTTAGAAAGACCGGTTTCGGTTATTACATCATTGTCAATCTCTGACAATCTCTGATGTAATAATATTATTGTGACTAATTGGAATAAATGTGGTGACGTTATAACGTTACGACGTTATAACGTGGACCTCACTATACTATTTTAGATCGGCTAATATTTTGATTGGTTCCTCTAATAATCAACCTGCGTTTTGGTTAATTTGGGGCGAATTGCTTTTGCAGGTGAGTGTACAGTGGATATCCAGAAGGCACTGTTGGACGACAGACCGGTCTGGTACAGGCTGGAGGACCCACGTCAGCTGCGGGGGTCTTCCTCCACGCGCACCTCTCCCAGGACGTCGCTGGTCAACGAACTCACGCAGCGTCTCAAGAAAGAAAATCGATCTCTATCAGGTACCATGATCGAAATATAATCAATTCTTATTACAGGAAATAGAATATTACAAAATAGGGCTTATTGACAGGAAATAGATCTGGCACGTTAAGGTGCGTACAGATTTACGCGCCGCGAACATGAGCAATTCACTTTTAATCAGCTGATTATATCTGTATTTTTACAGAAACGGTGAGATACAGTTATAAAAAGCTTTGCATCAGCTGATTAAAAGTGAATTGCTCATGTTCGCGGCGCGTATATCTGTACGCACCCTTACATGCGACACTTACCTACGCACTGAACTCAAAAAGGATCTCCTATATACTTCCGGACCTGAACACTACCTCCGTAAAGAAAGCCATAGTGCATTCTGGTGAATTCAGCACAGGTAGGTGCTCCTACACCAATAAAAATCAGATTTCAGCTGATCTATATCAGCTAGTGTTTTTATTGGTGTAGGAGCCCTACCTGTGCTGACGTCACCATCAACCACCTGTCATGCACTATGGTAGTGATCTGTTCCGGTGCGTTCTAAAATGGCAGGAATTTCTGAATATGTACTGCAGAGAAAAAGAAAAGCTCAAAATGAGATATTGGGCGATATGAATAAAAACAGAGCAAACGCTCATGAGCATGAGCATGGAGCATAAGGTTCTGCTCATGAGCATTGAGTAGAAGCATAAGCATTTGCTCATTTTTAAATGAATAAGCATTACCTTATGCTCTTGAACTCTGGAGCAAATGCTCACATATTTTAAAGATTTTTCATCAGCTGATTTTCCTTTGTGACCTTACTTTGTTTTTATAGCTCACGTAAGCGCTAAATATGCAAGTACAGAGACCGCTTGTGTTTGGTCGTCTGCTCCGTTCTCTATTTATGAATTGAGTTCTAGGTTAGTTGAGTTATGAATTTTGAAATAATTCTGTGAAAAAATGTCATCCCTATAATAATTTTCAGCATAATCTTATAATCTCAATAGCCTTCTTATAATCGTCTACACTCTCATCTTCTTAAACGCCAATTTCCTATTCTTCGATGGCTATCTTTATATCGGGTAGGTATCTTTTGTAGGAATAATGGTGATATATATCATGGTTTGAATCTAAAAAGAGTTTTATAGTTCTCAACTATTGGTTGTAATCGTATCTGGTATAGTTTCCTCTTACTCACACGAATTAGTTGAGCCATTTTACTATGAGCAAAAGGTGAAAAGCTGCTCCAGAGTAGACTCAACTTTTTTGAAGCATTTGCTTCAAAAGTTGAGCAAATGCTCTAGTTTATTCATACAATTTTGAGCAAAAGCTTTTACTGTTGAGCGAATGCTCAAACTATTTTTTCGATGAGCATAAGCAAAAGGTTTTGCTCACATTTATTCATAGAAATTGATGCAAATGTTCCATATTTTAGAAGTATAAGCAAATTTGCTAGACTTTATTCATATGGCCCATCGTATTCACATTTAAAATTTTTTGAAGGCTTATCAAAGTCATGAATTATTATAAAAATAATAACAGAGGGTACTGCACTGGATATTTTTATCTTATTAAACTGATATTTTGTAAAAAACTAGAAATATCAATCAAAACTATTGAATATGGGTATGATCTTTGACATATTTTGTATTTGTATGTAGATGTATGTATAATATTCATAAAATCACTTCACTTATAATAATGAGGGTACTCTATGTTTTATATTGTTCTTAATATTTATTAATAGAATGTATGTTTTAATGAGGAATTGCACAACTTTTTTGAGCAGAAGAGACACAGAGCGACCTGGAAATGGAGAGCGGTTCGTTTCTGCACCCAGACCACGCCTACGTGGCTGGCTCACGTCGCGGCTCCAGCCAATCAGAGCAGCTCGACGTCACCGAGCCCTATCAGCTGAGCAAGGACTTCTCAAGGTCACTGCCCGGCTCGCGTCGCAGCTCCTTCCAGTCGGCCCAGAATGCCGAGAAAGGTCAGTCATTCATACATTCTCAACTGTTCGTTTTTATTTTGTATGAAATAGACTAAGAAATTGTCAAAAAAACCACAGATTTATTGATACTTAGAAAAACCGGTTTCTTTGAACTGGGTTTATCAGATAAACTAAGTTTATCAGAGATTGACAATGGTAAAAAGTAGATTCGTATGGCTTTTGTTGGTGGGGAGTCCCTTGCGGGAAGGTTCCACCGCCTGAATATATCATTTAAGCCGTCAATGGGCCTTATGACTGTCATACTTCAGCCGGGACCGACAGTTCAACGTGCCCATCCGAGAACACGGGTGTAATAACCGAAGCCGCTCTTTCTAAGTATCAATTAATCTGTAATTTTTTGACAATTTCTTAGTCTTTTTCATTCAATATGAGTAATTACCACAATATAAACTTCTCAACTACACAAAAAGTGTTCATTTTCAATAAAAGTCTAAGGAATATGAATAAAAATAGAAATCTAAGTAGGCCTACCCTTTTTAAAATTGTTTACCCACAACATTTTCGGCGATATGTTGCCATTATCAGGTCTTGGTTCTTACATTTCTATTTTCATTTATATTCAAGAGTAGTCTATGAAATATTATTTGGCTACATTGTAAAGCTTTCATACACTAATTTGGCCTGAGAATAAAGCCTGGTTTTCACTAGTTGAGTTAGTGGTCGAGTAAGTTAGTGGTTTATAACTGCGCGAGGTCTACTGTTCACAGAACTACTAGTAGAGTTAGTGGTGGAGTTCCCTGGGAAAGTACTAACTATCTTGTGAACTCTCCCAATGAAAACGTTCATGGTAGAGTACTAGTTTTTAGTAGAGTGGAGTGGGATAGCACCGTGGGATAGTACTCTACCACTTGCCTTCCCCCACCACCGCTTCTCACTCTACTCTACCACTACTATGCCAATGAAAACAGTCTCGAGCTAGTAGAGTAGAGTCGGGTAGAGTAGTTTTTAAGGTTAGATCTGTTCAATACGTTAGGCAACACAATTTACCTACTATTCTCAATGGTAGTAAAAACAGTTACTCGACTAAGTAAGTAGAGTAGAGTTAGCTCGGTAGAATTAATCCTTGTTTTCACTAGTAGAGTTAGTGGTCGAGTAACTGGCATACTAACTCTACCGAGCTATTTATCAATAGCTGCTGTTTATCACTATTTGGCAATTTAGTTGTAATTTTTTTACAAAAATACTACTTTGAATATATTATTATTATTTTAAAAATATTTTGACTGTTTTTAATTTTATTGTATTTTGACGTTTGTTACAAAACTTTGTGTTTTATGACAATAAAGGATTATTATTATAACTCTACTCTACTTACTTGGTCGAGTAACTGTTTTCACTACAATATTGAGAAGAGATCAGTGGCTGCTGAATTATCTAAGGTGGGCCGTCCACTGGAACCGATTTCGTCCGAATTAGCATCGGCCGAAAACTACCGAACTCGTCCGAACGATCCCCCAACAAAGAAAGCTATAGATGCTCGTACATTGCAACAGGTTCATATACGTCCGTGCACGGACGTCAAGTTTTCGATCCGAATTGAATGGGATTTTCCGGCTTTGTCCGGACGAAGTCGTGCTGGGACAACATCATCCTAACCTCAAAATTGTTTCACAGTCTTGTCTGTTTTTGTTTTTTGAGTTTTGTATGATCTTCGTGAGTAAAAACACACAGAAGAATGACTTTCCCTACTAACTAGCTTGCCACTTCACTTCCTGGCAACCAGCCAACTACTGAACTAGACTGACGAAAACTGTTCCAATGGACGACCGTGTTCGTCCGAATTAACGGCCGGCAGATTCATCCGATCCAACGGTCGAACGGATCGGTTGAATACGGCTGCAGTGGACGGTTACCCTAAATCCAAATGTAGATAATTGCAAATGAAACTCAGGCTTTATTAACTGATCTGGTTCTCCATTTCTCTGCTCCGCATATCCTTTCAAGTCGGAAGTTGTTTCAATAATTCTACTCTGTAATTATTGTTAATGTTTTGCTGCTTGTAGAAGCTGATGTGCCCCCTCCCACCTACAACAAGGAGCGGAGACGCAGTTCATGCACACAGCGCATGCGCGACCCAGATGAGATTCTGCGCAGTCTGAAGGCGGTGAAAGGAGAACTACTTGGCCGGAGCCTCACCATCAGTGAGAGACGCGGTTCAAGGAGTGAGTCTCTCATTTTTTCAAAATAATTTAAATAAATATTTAAACGTTTTAAATAAATGTTTTTATCAAAATAGTGAGGAAGTTTATAACAGTTTCATATGAGTGGATTATCTCAACCTCATGTCTGATTCTTCTTCAAAAAATAAATAGATAGTTGATAAAATTATGACAATTCCTATACTCTGATAAGAAGAGTCTCTAGGAAGCTACTGAAAACAAACAAATAACAGTTTTATATCAATGAATTGTTTCAACCTCATGACTGGACATTTTAAAAATAGTTACGATTCTGTAGTAAGATAAAACATAATAGAGGACTACTATAGTGTGGTCCACGTTATAATGGCAGTGGAGAGAAACGTTGCCGAACCTCTGTCTTGTCAATGCCTTCTATAGACGGTAGCTGATACAGGTTTATTGATGTAATAATATTAACTGTCCATTCTCATTTAAAGTAATCAATTATATTTTATTAAGTAAGAGATTATATCTTTTAATAATTTCATAAAGAATTTACGTGATTTAGATGAAATATTTTGTTAATTACTTATCAATTCTACTTTGTTGAAAGATGATCTGGCAACAGATCAAGCGAGAAAGAAAAAGTGCTATCCGCTTTGTGAAATAATAGACAAGGATAGCAATACCATTGCCAATCAAACACTGTCATTATAACGTGGACCTCACTATAGTTTTAGGATAGCAACCACAATATGGATACTTCATCAAAATATTATCATAAGTAGATAGCATATGTATTATAAGAGTATCAAGTTTTATTACTTAATATACTATATTGATACTTAATACTCAATATATATTAAGTATTAATAAGTATTATAAGTATCATAAGATAGCATTAATATTAGCATAAGTAGATATCCCATGGTATAGGGTATTTTTCTGTTAGGGTTAATTTTTCTGTTATCTCAAGACGATAGTCCACGTAGTTCTTTCCCAAAAAGCTTTGTGACGCTGGCAGTCCCTCATATTGTGCCGTTCATTCAATCTCACCCGGCCAAAACAGTAAAAATCTACAATAATCGACAGTAATCGGCTTGAGATAACAGTAAAAGTTGCGACATAAACGCCCTATACCATTGGATATCTACTTACGCTATTGTTTCTCGATGGTATCATCTAGTTGTAAACATGTGTTCTAATTTGATATTCTCAAATAGGCTAAAGACTGCTAATCATTATTTATTTAATGTATTACCATAGCGAATTGATAATTGCAGTTCTTGATGAAAACCAAATTTAGGTTGCAACCAAATGTTGTGACAAATCAAATTATTGATGCATTGGTAGAAAATGAGCTGAAAGCTTTGAGCTGCGTTCTTAGGCTATCGTAGTTACATAAAAAAAATATTTTCCTACAGTTACCTTGAAAAGTGACCATTCCTGTACTGATTACAGAACGCAAAGAATCACTTTTCCGCTCTAGTGCGCAAAGTATTACTTTGCATACTCTTAATACTTTGCATATTATCTTGCAGCCATCCCAATCAGCTGTTGACATTGTTGGCGTGTATTTTGAATGTGAATTTGTTCTATCTATATTTTTTCAGATTTATAAATAAAAATGAGAACTCATTAAATTATACATTTGAATATTACTAATTATTCATTATTTCAGATAATATTTTTTTTTTTTTAATTAATTTTGATTTACTCAAAATTATTCAAATTTTCAAATTAATTGGATGAATTTAATTTTTAATTTGAATAAATATTATCGATTATTAATTTTCAATTGGATTATCAAGTTCAAAATAAATTAAAGTTGTTATTAATAACAAAATTATACAGACAAACATTTAATGGATTTCAGCCATCATTTCACCCATAATCAACCACTTCTCATATTCAATGGTAACTGTAGGAAGAATTTGATGTGAAATACGTGCGCAAAGTTCCTCTGCTGCACTCAAGAAACCATTCCGCCCTCGCCTACGGCTCGTGCGTAAACGTTTCTTTCGGTGCAGCAAACTGTCACTTTGCGCACTAGTTGCACAAATAACTATTTCAATAACTGCTGGAGCTGCTAATAAGTTTTGCAATGAATGTTTTCTATATTTTGTTGTTTCTTCCATTCTATGCACAATCTAATAACAAAAATGATAACCGAACTTCATAATTTTCTATTCTATTTGTAAATCATATTAGATGAGTTGTGAAGTTCATACCTTTATAAATTGAGATGTCACATTCTTATTGAATGATAGAGAACACGTAGATTTTGTCATTTTTTCTTCAGGGATATGTTAATGGCATCATAAGTTTATGGCCAAACATTTTGTGACAAAATAATTTTAAAAAGGTTTCTTAGATTTATATTTTCATTCACACGTAGATTTTGTATGGAAATGATTACCAAAAACTGGAAATGATTTTTTGGTCAAAATGCAGTAAAATGGCATAACAGAATCCAAATAACACTCACCTCCACATCACCCATATCCTGTAAAAATTGTTTCTCTTCTTTTTTCCACCCTAAACATGTGCTCTCTCTGTCTCTCTTTGCCCTTCAGCTGACAAACAGTAAACACGTAAGGTAAGATTGTAACAACAAAGGACATGTTCATTATACTCCATGTTGCGATCACTCACAAAACTAAGGCCCGGTTGCACAAAAGCGGTTAAATTTTAACCGTCATTAATTCCACGAGAACCAATCAGAGGAGGCGTTTATGAAAAGACGGCTTCTCTGATTGGTTACCATGGAATTAATCCCGTGATTAAGGGTGTGCAAAGGCTAAAAATAAACTTTCTACTCGTGATATTTTTCAAGGGTTTTCGATTTGTATATCATTAAGCTATCAAAATGGAAAAGTTTTCTTAGGAAAACATTTTTTTTCCGATCATTGCTCTTTGAGATATGAGCGCCTGAAGTTTGAGTTTTTGGGACAGAACATTTCGAATTCGGTTACAGATAAATCCATGAGATTTAGAGGATAGATTCTTCTTGGTATTGTTGATCTAGTAAACAATAATTTTCTGAAAATATTTATTTTTAAGACAGTTATTCAATTTACTAAAAATAACTTTTTGTTTAGTTATTTTTGGTAATATAATAACTTTTTCAAAAATTGATATTTTCAGAATTTTTTTTTTCTACTAGATCAACAATACCATGAAGAATCCATCCTCTGAATCTCATGGATTTATCTCTAACCGAATTTGAAATGTTCTGTCCCAAAAACACAAACTTCGAACTGTCATACCTCAATAAGTTATGATCGGAAAAAAATGTTTTCCTGAGATAACTTTTTTCAACAGCTTAATGATATACAAATCGAAAAAAATTGAAAAATATCACGAGTAGAGAGTTTATTTTCAGCCTTTGCACAGCCTTAATCCCATGATTATTTTCATGAGAACCAACCAGAGAAGGCACTTTTGATATTCTTTTATTGGTTCTCGTGGAATTAATCCCAGTTAAACCGCCTTTGTGCAACTGGCACTCAGTGTTAATCATTGTTATTGTCTTCATTGTCAATTTTTAAGGATAATCATCATCGTATTGGACTAGCTAGTTACACATAAGTGTGCTGTGGACGTGCATAAAATTTTCATTTCCACAAGACGGTGAATATTTGAGAAATCTCTTTTCAGCCGTCTGGTTGTGCTTCGCTTTGTGTATTCGATGATTTTTTTATTAGTCTCATCAACAATAACTATAACGCTAATAATAATATATGAGGAAGAAATTAAAATTATGACAAGGATAGGTCTACAAAACTACATTCCGGTACATAAACTTTCCAATATTTTTCAACATTTTGTTCAACAAACTGAATAAAACTTTTCAAGTGAGTTCTATCAACAATAATCGTAATGATAATAATAGAAACTCAGAAAATATAAATTATGACAGGCATAAAAATAGGTCTTAAATTACCAATATTGTCCAACAAACCCAATTAAATTAATTCAATCACATTGACCTCACCCAGAATAATATACAGAGTGTCACAGAATAACGGGAATTTTTAAAAACGCCATAAAACATTAGTGAGATAGGCAAAAATGATTTTATTCAAATCAATGTTAAGTTCAAGACTTGCCATTTCAGATTTATCAATATCATCTATCTCTTTTTGACAATTACTTCTTCAAGATGGCTTCCTCCTGCACGAATACACTCTTGAAATCTGTGTTGAAATTCCTGAACGATTGCTGCAACATTTCAGCTGGAATATTGTTGATTTCATTTTGAATTGTTTGTTATGATTCAACCACAGTTATTGGTCAAGTGGAAACGTTTGGTTTGAGGTAGCACCATAAACAGAAAATCGCAGGTGGACATATCATGCGACCAGGAAACACAACCTAATCGTGAAATTACACGGTTACTAAACTATACTCACTAATACAGTTGCCATTGAATGCCGTGCAGAGTGGGTTTCGCTCACAATTTCATCAATAATTTTGAATTGATTAAAAATTGAAACACAATTCAAATTGAAATCCGCAATATCCCAGATGAGATGATGCATTATGTACTTTGACCTAATTATGACTTTATTATGTATCGTAATTTTATAAAATATTTTGTGACGTAGCCTTATGTACTACTGTATCGCCAGGCTAAATAAATTGATTGATTGATTGATGCAGCGATCAATGATAAATCGCCAACACAGATTTCAAGGGTGTATTCGTGCAGGAGGAAGCCATCTTGAAGAAGTAATTGTCAAAAAGTGATAGATGTTATTAATAATTCTCAAATGGCTAGTCTTGAACTCTACATTGGTTTGAATAAAATCATTTTTTCCCTTCCCACTAATGTTTTGTGGCGTTTTTGAAAGTTCCCGTTATTCTGTGTCACTCTGTATTAAACGTTACTTTTTATTGATGAATTCTTAGGGGACTAGTGCATATTAATATCATCTGGTCTCAAGCCCTTTAAATTATAATATAATTTGAAATTTATAATATTATTGATTCAGTAGATAACACTATTTTTATGAGTTGAATTTACTTTGATCCCGATCTTCAAAATCCTACTCTAACCTTTTCAACACTCAACTCCCAAGATTAGAAAATTTCGGGTTAAAAGTTACTTTTTTCAAATAATACTCAAATCCGGTGAAATCAACTACTTTCTAAAACATATATAAAAATGAAAAGGCTACTGTTACCTGAACTTAATGGGATCACTTCAAGAAAATGATGACCTAAAGTACGATCCACGTTATAATGGCAGTGGAGAAAGATAGGAGAACAACGTTGCCGATCCTCTGTCTTGTCAATGTCTTCTATAGACGGTAGCTGATACCGGTTTATTGATGTAATATTAACTGTTCATTCACGTTTAAAATAATCAATTTTATTATATCTTATAAAGCAATAAATTATATTCTTCAATAATTTCATAATGAGTCTCCATAATCAAGATGAAATATTTTGTTAATTTATTATTAAATCTGCATTGTTTAAAGACCATCTGGCAACAGAGCAAAGCGAGAAAGAGATAGAGCTATCCGCTTTGTTGAATGATAGACAAGGATAGCAATGCAATTGCTAATTAAACACTGCCATTATAACATGGACCTCGCTATAGAAGATTTCTCTCAGACTATCCCAATATTAAGTCATGTTCAAACTAGAGTTGTCAAATGAGATCTCGGCAATTTGTTGCCGATTTCTTTAATAGCAGAGCAACATTTAATTTGTTTTCTACAGAAAAAATTGACAGCTTCTCTTGAAAAAACCCTATTTCTGGACAACATTTTTTGTTGACAGCTCTAGCCTAAGCCGTGGCTTCAGAGTGATATCTGTGGCACACTGAACCTATTAAAAATAATAAATCTAATCAATTCTGAACAGTAGATCTACTAAACAGAATTCACAAAATTTAATTCAAAATTTGTCTATTTACAGAAACCCTTGAGGACATAAGGGCATTACACAAGTCAAGAATACAAAATCAACAAAAATTATTAAACATAAAAGCAACAGAGTCTTGAATGAGAAAGACTAAGAAATTGTCAAAAAACCACTGATTTATTGATCATTAGAAAGACCGGTTTCGGTTATTACACCATTGTCAATCTCTGATGAACTGGTTTATCTATACTCAGTTTATCAGAGATTGACAATGGTCTAATAACCGAAACCGGTCTTCCTAATTATCAATAAATCAGTGTTTTTTTCACAATTTCTTAGTCGTTTTCATTCAATATGAATAATTACCACAATATCAACTTCTCAGCTACACAAAAAGTGCAACAGAGTCTCACTATTAACTAATAAGAAATCCAAATAACAATCAATAACAGTCTCAATCTCAATACATTAAACACATTACAGGTGATAACTACAGTACATTTATGATGAATTGTCATGGAAGATATTCATAGAACACACACTGTCATAATACTCTTCCAATGTATAGAACGCATTCTTTAATAGCAATCTTTTGATAATTTTTGAAAATACATTCAACTGCAAACTTTGCATCCTCTCAGGTAAAGCATTGAAAAGCTTCATAGCTATGTAGTAAAATGTTTTTTGTGACCTAGAGTTATTGCAGAAGTTTATAGCAAGATTGTTCTTCCCCCTGGTATTATATTCATGACACACATCCTGTTGAACATATGAGCTATGATTCTCCTCAACATAAACTAAACATTGATATAATAATATATAATGAGGGAAGTGTCATAATACAAATGGATTTGAAACTCTCTCTACAGTGACCTCTGTGAAAAACTAAGCTACAATAATTAAATTATATTAGTGAAAATTAGTGAATGAAAAAGCAAATTCAATACCTAAATAAAGAACATTTAAAAAATCAAATTGAAACAATAAAACATCAAAAATTAAAACAACCCATACTCAACCCTGTACCAAAATGTACCATCTTTCACGTAGATGCCATACTAAAAACATACTTTCATAGGCCAATAAGATTGCTTCAAATAACTGCAATCATTGACCAGTCTCAAGTAAAATTAATTTTGTATTTTGCAACATTTTTTGGCTGCATCTTTTGCTCTTCTGCTTTTTAGTTATTGCAAAATTTGTTGTTTTTTTATTTATTCATGCTTCAAAATCAACCGTAACTGCAGCATGGTTTTGCTGATTTGTGTGGAGAAACAAAGAACATAGAAAGTAGTCATGTGTGAATATATATTTTTTCAGTTAATAAATGTATTTTTTATACAAATATATATTATACTTCATATATACAGTACATTTTCAGGTTTTAGAGGTGAGTATATTAGGCTTTAAGTTTCATATTTCATCACAAGACTTAAGAAAGGAGAGTATTTTATGAAGAACTCTAAAACCTTTTCAACACTCAACTCCCAAGATTAGAAAATTTCGGGTTAAAAGTTACCTTTTTTCAAATAATATTCAAATCCGATGAATTCAATTCCTTTCTAAAACATATATAAACATGAGTAGGCTACTGTTACCTGAACATAATAGGATCACTTCAAGAACAGTACGATCCACGTTATAATGGCAGTGGAGAAAGATAGGAAAACAACGTTACCAATACTCTATCATTTCTATGTAATATCTTTAGTGGCTTATATTTATATGTATTACTCCAACATCCTACTGTTTACAGCAGTGATGGTTCATGAAATATGAGGTTTCAGACAGACAAACAGGGTTAAACATCGTGAATTTTTCAAAAATGGTCGAAGATTGATGTATTTTTGGCTGATTATTGGATGTTGTGTGACAGGAGGCAAGGATGGGAAGGGGCGAGGCAGGAAGGGGTCGGTAGCTGTGGTAGAGAAACTTGACATGGGTGTCACCTGTAGCAGTCCTTCCGATGAAGAAGACAAAATGAGGTCTGTCAACAAATAAATCTATAAAAATGATTAAATAAACTGATAGAAACGTGTAAATAAATAATTAATATGAACTAATCAAACGTGAAATAATGCGTTCACTCATCTATATTATATTTATTCATGATCGTTCATCTCTATAAATAATTATTTATTTATTGGTATTAATAGGTTGAACTGCAGCTGGGAAGAAATTGGATGAGAACTACTATCCAAAAATTAGTAAATGAAAAGTTAGTCGGAGTGAAGTGTCAAAAAATTAATCAATCACTAAATAGTTACAACTAGTAAATCACCGGTAATTTACTAGTTGTAATGATTTGATGATAGATTTATTTTTTGACACTTCACTCCTACTAACTTCTTATTTGTACTTTTTTTGTAGAGTAGTTCTTATAGAATTTTCTTCTAACTCCTGTTATCCTATTTTCAATATACCCTATATACCCTGTTGTAAAACAATATTATTCTATAACTCTTTTGTAATACTATGCTTCCTGAGCAGGAGTCTCATTGTTCACTAACAGCATTCAAATTTTGATATTTGATTATAATTGTTATCATTGAATAGTTTCAATACAATAGTTTTAATATAATCTATGTTGTTAATAACAGTTTAGTTTATAATTGAATCCAAAACAAGATGTTTATAGAGAACGTATTTCATTCCATATTTAAGATATAATAAATATTATATTATTTATAAATAATGAATATTTATTTTAATAGTTTCCTTTGAGATTCAAGTGAAATTTTGACTATTGATTCGTAATATAATGTTTACAAAAAAAATACATAAACATGACAGAGATGAAAAGTTCAGAAGATATTTTTGTATGTTTGAATAAACCCTGAAGAGTTCATAGATGGAGAAATTTGGAATGAATACATTTATTTCATAACAGTTTTACAAAAATATGACAGGCTCATAAGTTTTGAGGAACACTGTATCATAATTTATGAATATTTGAGATAGAGTGAATCAATGTTAGACTACCTACAAAATGTTCTAGAGATAGAGATATCTATCAGCTTTGCTTTAAGAATATTAAGTTTGTTTTCTGGTCCTGCAAAATTATTTCTTTAATAAATTATGTGAATATTTCCTATTTTAGTGATAATAATGTGAATATTTCCTCCATGTTTGGTTTTGAAGCATCAAAATTTAAAAATCTACTTATTTTTTAAATAGTTTGTTTTAGGAGAGAATGATTGTTTATTCATACAGAAATAAGGCATACAAATACAATACTTAGAGAGATATAAGTGGGAAATTGTTCAAATTTCCTCTATATCTGAATTTTACATTGAGAATTCTATGTTTCTATATTTCTTCTATGTTTAAAAATCTGAAATCTATGTTTAAAAATTTAAAAATCTACTCCTCATCTAAATTTGAGAGAGGGATAGCACAAGATTATCTTATTTTTCTCTCCCTATCATTTTTATGATGTACTTATTGTATGAATCAATCAATTAATCAATAATACGGTAACTATTTATATCATATTAGAGATGGAGATATCGACATCCAATTTAAGATACGAGGATAGAAGAGGACAGAAATCTATTGTAAAATACTCAATAGTTTGGCTGGAGATCTGACTCTATGAGAAGAAGTAGATTATTGTGAATGTTCATAATATTAATGATCATCATTAACATTGTTCTGTAGCCTAAATGATGTGGATGATTCATTTATATGATAGGTATGTTTTTGTAAGTACCTTTTAGTCTCATCTTGCATTCATTATTATATGAGAAATTTTCAACATTTTCAAGGCACGATACCTATCAAAAAATACCAATACATTATTACTGTATTATAGGACTGCTACCATTATCTCGAATAATTATTTTTATTATGTTTTGGATTTTGCAGTACAAAAACCGATGCAAAACCACTTGGACCAGGACAAATTCAACCAAGAGGATACAAAAATATCAGTGAGTAACAAAATTCAGAAAATAAGATTCAAAAAGCTATCTGTGTTTCAGGAGAACCCTTTGCCAAACTTGTCAGACTTTATAAATGTTCAATTTCCATTCTGAAAAGAAGTTTAAAAGTCATACTTTATACTAATTTGATTTGATTGATAACATATAGCCTATTTGATTAATAATATTAAGTTTGTTTTTTGATCCTGCAACATTATTTTTTTAATTTATGTGAATATTTCCTATTCCAGTAATAATAATGTGAAATATTTCTTCCATGATTGGTTTTGAAGCATCTAAATTCAAAAATCTACTTTTTGGAAATAATTAAGTACTGAAAATTTTGTGAAGTGAGCAACTACAAGACTCAACCTATTTCGGACTAATTCGACTGAGTCATTGTGAATATTGTAGAACCGTTCCTTAATTGAATAAAAACACAAATCTGTTGTCAAATGCTACACTGTTTTATTTAGTACACGACCAAGGTTTAAACGACTAAAGTCGACTAAAGCTTCAGTCAACTTAAAAATGTTACCGGTGTGGTCACGAAACCTTGGTCGTGTACTAAATAAAACAGTGTAGAACTTGACGACAGATTTGTGTTTTTATTCAACTATTTCGGACTATTTGTAACCTCATCTAAATTAGATTTTTGTGAAGTCAAACAACTGCAATGCCAGAGAGAAAAAAATGTGAATTCTATACTGAAAACACTGGGATTTTGTCAAAAATATCAATTTATTGTGAAATAAGAAACATGTTTCTACACCAATCGTGTCATCTCCAGTGCTGAAACTTTTTCACATTGAAGATTAGACCATTGATAACTTGGTGTTGAAACATTTTATATTATGTAATTTTTCAATAAATAAGTGATATCTCTGGCAACATCTCAGTGTTTTCATCATGGATATAGATATCACAATATCTCAGTGTTTAAAGTAAATTTAAAAAGAAACAGTATCTGAAGTGAATTTTATACATTCTAAACTCTCTGATGCAATTTTCAAACATTTTATCGTTAAATAGTTGAAGCATAATATTGAAAATTTTGAAATCAAGCTGTATTCAGTTTTATAATATAAAATGTTTTTTCGCCCCACTTGGATGTAATGAGCTGGTTTTCGTGCGTCATATGGAGGCCGAAAATGATTGTTTTCTGACCAGGCCGGTAAAGTTTTACGGCCCTAGGGCTGTAAAATAACCTTGAAGTCAGCTGATTCTGATTTGATGTGAACGTGTTTACAAAATGGTTTATGAAATGGAATCAGTTTTTGCTTCTAGAATTGAATAAGTATTCTGCAATAAGATACTATCATTTTATTTGGATGAATAAAATACAGATAAGATATATATTATAAACTATTCAAATTCGATTTTCAGAGTAGGATAGAACTTCTAACCTAAACTTCCGAAGTCAATGACAACAAGCATTGTTGACATTGACATTCAGATTGGCCAAATTTCAAGTGTGCTAAAACAGCTGATCTAAAAACGTTTTATTATTTGTGTTTATTATTCAAGAATCAAAACATTTATAATAATATCATCTTATTGTCATTTGGAAGAATAAAAAGTATAAACTCAACCTCTTACATAATTGAACATAATCTTTTAGGTTATTTAGACAAATCAGAATAAAAAACAAAAATACTTGGACAATTTCCTGATATTCAGATTTGCTAGAGTTATGATCTTCCTGTTTTTCTTTTGGAAGTGCCTAATAAACAATTATTCTCATATTTATATTGTTTATTTTTCTGTGTGGCGAAAAATAACGTTCTCACCATGGGCAAAAATGTTTTTCCGGCTCTCAATCTTTTCTAGTCCTCGGCCTACGGTCTCGGACTTGAAAACCGATTTCGAGCCGGAAAAGTCTCATTTTCGGCCCTAGGTGCGAAATATACTATAGCACTATCACAGAGAAAACTATTATAAATAGCCTAGGTATATCATAAACATCCAATAATATGATTTATTATATAACTGACAATGAATCTTTCTGGGAATTTCATAATACATACTATGAAAATTTATGGATTCATATGTTTTACAATATAGAAAGTGACTTATTCGTGGAGCTGAACTACTGTCGCTTCATAAAATCGAACAGATGTGGACTCAAGCTACGTCTTTCCGAAATTACCTATATTTATATTTATTTATTCACCAATACAATATTCACAATACAATGTATATTATTCAATATTAAGCTATACGGGATACACCCAAAACGGTTTACATTAAAATACATAATCAATGAAAACCAGTTCATGCTTGATAACAAAAATCAAATTGAATTATCCCAATTTTAGGTTTTTACCGGATTTTTAAATTCCGGTAAAACATCTTTATTTATGTCACAGTTTTTAAACATTTTATCGTTGAATAGTTGAAGCATAATATTAAAAATTATGAATTTTGAAAGCAAGTTGTATTCAGTTTTATAATATAAAATGCTTTTGCAATATCACAGAGAAAACTATTATAAATAGCTTATATTATGAAAATCCAATGATATGATATATTATTGATTGACATCCTAGTTTCCTGATGATTGATTATTTTTGTTTTCAGTTCATCAAGCCGAGTTAAAGCTGAGTTTATTGATGACAAAGGGGCAACTGGAGGTGGAAGTCATATGTGCGCGAGGCATTGAAGGGGAAATTCCACCAGGTAGCTATCAATCTATAGTGAGGTCTACGTTATAATGGCAGTGTTTGATTATCAATGATATTGCCTTCCTTGTCTATCATTCAACAAAGCGGATATCGCTATCTCTTTCTCGCTTTACACTGTTGCCAGATCGTCTTTCAATAATCAATTAACAATCTCAATTATGAAAATTCATTATGAAATTATTGAAAATATAATTTCTTGCTTGATAAAATATAATTGATTATTTTGAACGAGGATGAACAGTTAATATAACATCAATAAACCTGTATCAGCTACCGTCATCCATTGACAAGACAGAGGATTGGCAACGTTGTTCTCCTATCTTCCTCCCCATCTTGCCATTATAACGTGAACCTCACTATAGTCAATAATAGAGTTTATGATGTAGAGAGCATTTGATAGTTCGTATCACGGTGGTGTTAAATACCATAAGGTCGTATTATTTCTAGTAGGAAAAATTCCTTCTATAAAAAACTGGAAAGCGGAGGTGATTCAGTGTCTCTCCTTGAAAAAATATAGGACTTTGGGAAAGGGCGGTAATTGGTTTCAATTATTCCAAACATATTGATCTTATAAAATACACAGACTATACAAGAATGTATTCTACTCGCTATTGTTTTCCAGCCACTATTTTAATACAATTGTTCTTGAAGTTTGTGGGTTTAATGATAAATAATACTACCGCGGAAGAGTTTGTGTGTAGAGAGGGTTCCTTTGTGTGATTTTCTTCTTTTTTTGTGTAACCGTATGTATTATAAATTTTGACAATTCCTATACTCTGATAAGAGTCTCTTGGAAGCTTTTGAAAACAAACAAACAATAATTTTCCTCCACCTACTGTCTAAAGTACTTACTTCACTCCCTGAAACATAATACTAAAGTGTCACTTTTTCGCTCTCGGTAGTAAAAAACAGAAAAACTCCCTAGGGAGGAAAAGTGACTCCATTTAAATAACATGGGAAGCATCTCTATTTTGAAACTTACATTGTAATAGGTTAGAAGGTCTAAGCTCAGATGAGAAAGCGTAATAGAGGTGTATGTCATTGAGTCAACTGAATTCAATACCACAACAAGAAATTTGATCAACTCATGTAATATATGTTTGTATGATATTATATTCTTAATATTAGTAGACGATAAAAATTTATACAATTTTTAAAATATTTTATTTTATTCAAAATACCAGCCAACAAATATTTTTGATCTGAAATTCAAATCTGAAACGCGTTATCTGGAGTCAGCCATTTTTGGTAGCCGCTCAGCTGATATAATTTTTACAACTTTAGCTGATAGATAGCGCAATCGGCAGTACCAATCAGCCGACCGGTTTTTGGGTTTAAGATTTAGGTTATGTTGTTAGGAAACATTGTCACCAATACGTAAGTTATTAAAATGGTTTTATTTGCAGTTTCTAACAAAAAATGTAGATGGAGGAAAAATGTTGTGTACATCATGAGCGAAAAATACTTTTTCTCCCTCAGGAAAATTGTTGCCCTCGGCTTTGCCTTGGGCTTCAAACTTTTTCCCACAGAGAGAAGAAGTCGTACTTTTCACTCTAGATATACAAATAACTATTGTGTTGGTTTTCCAAGTTTGTGAGTTCGTTTATGAACTATTCGTGCTGGTACAGGCTACACATTCGAGTACAAACCGGTTGAACCGGTTGTACAATGACATATTGAATTTCAATCTTGATTAATTCCACATGAACTGATCTGAGAAGTAGGCTTCTGTGATTGGTTCTTGTGGCATCTAATCAGGCTTCAAATCTTTATTTGTCCCAAAAACATAATTACAATTTGAATTTGAATTTATTACTCTTTGCATGTACAACAATAAAGTTATTTGGCAATCGTCACATATTACAAAATAAAATTACATATTACAAAAATAAAATCACAACAAAAAGTCATTCATGTCATAAAAACACTTATCAGCCAGCCAGTCCTTCAATTTTTTCTTGAGCTGCACTCTATTGTCAATGTCCTTAAGATGGTGCGGCAGGGAGTTGATCATTTTTTGGCTCATGTGAATTGGATTTTTCTCGTAGAACGATGTCCTATGTTGTTGTATTCGATAGGTGTTCCTTGAGCGCGTGTTATAATTGTGTAGGTCAGCACCTCTTGTCCACGTCGATGCATGCTTGAGACCAAATGCTACAGACTCCAGAATATACAGGCAAGGTAGTGTGAGCGTCCCTGTTGATCGGAATAATTCTCTACATGGAGTTCCAGGCGGTTTTTTGAGCATTATTCTAATCACTCTCTTCTGTGCTCTGAATACCCTGATAATTTCCGGTGACGTGCCCCAGAAAAGTAATCCGTAGGTAAGAAGAGACAATGACAAAGATAGTTATAAAAGAAAAAATACAATAGAAAATGAAAAATAACATCGAATAGGATTCTACATAACTATATCAAAAACAGAACGGGAAGTCCCTGCAAGGTTCGAAGGAACCTGAGCGAACAGGCAAAGTGTTCAATGCTTAACAGTGCAAGAAAATAATAATTGAATATAAATGAAAAATCGGGAAGAGAAAAAGTGGGTGAGGAAGGGAAGAGATAGAGCAGAGTGAAGGCATACGGGAAAGTAAAGAATAGTTTAAAATTACATGGGAAGTCCTTAGAGCTGTGAGGAAATCTCTCTAGATAAAAGCTACCTACCTTATGCCAAAATTACATTTTTCCAGATTATCCATGTATGAATTTCAGTTAACAGTTTTCTATTAAATTCACTAGAAGTGATGAAATGGTTTGGAATAACATTGATGGGCTTTGATACTTTATATAAAAATTGTTTTCTACAAATTGATAACACATTATCTGTATTTTTGAAATTGATAGATGAGGGACGGAGGTTATACGGTGAAACACGCAGGTTGAAAAGATTCATATGTTTATTTATGTAGATGATTGAATTTTTTATGTATAGCTGCCTGGCAGTTAAAACATCTAGCTCACCAAACAGGTACTCTTTTGGATCGAGTCTGGGTTTTCCCAATATAGTTCTTATAAGGTGTTTTTGAATCACAAAAAGTTTTCCCAAGTGGTTTGAGTATGTTCCACATCAAATTTTCATTCCATATATTGCAGAAATGATTGAATGTAGGCGAAATAAATGAGTCTTGACATTTGTTATTACTAGCATACTGGATTGAGAGTTAACTTACTTTTGTGCAATCGGTTCTTGAATAAATATTGATTGATTTTTTTTTCAGACACATACGTGAAGACATACCTGCGCGACGGTGAACGCTGGCTACAGAAGCGGAAGACGCGCGCGGTACGCGGCAGTCTGGAGCCGCAGTTCCGGCAGACGCTGCGCTACTCGGCGTGTGACGTTCTGGGCCGCTCACTGGTGGTGATGCTGTGGGAGAAACAGGGCGGATTCGACCACAATGTCGGCCTGGGCGGCGCCGAGGTGGCTTTGGACGCGGTGCGACTGACGACGCTCACTACAGGCTGGTATCCGCTCTTTCCCATACAGACGCTCGGCTCTGATAGCAACGACTCTCCGTGACGACTTGTGCTGACGTCAGCTGAAAACCAACATTTTCATTTATTTACAACAATAGAAAAATTGCAACATCTACCACACATCGACACAGCTATACTCGTTTATTAGGTTCACCCAATTTATCTAGAATACTCTACAGTATATTCTAGATGCATTGGATTATTCTAGATGCATTGGATTATTCTAGATGCATTGGATTATTCTAGATGCATTGGATTATTCTAGATGCATTGGATTATTCTAGATGCATTGGATTATTCTAGATGCATTGGATTATTCTAGATGCATTGGATTATTCTAGATGCATTGGATTATTCTAGATGCATTGGATTATTCTAGATGCATTGGATTATTCTAGATGCATTGGATTATTCTAGATGCATTGGATTATTCTAGATGCATTGGATTATTCTAGATGCATTGGATTATTCTAGATGCATTGGATTATTCTAGATGCATTGGATTATTCTAGATGCATTGGATTATTCTAGATGCATTGGATTATTCTAGATGCATTGGATTATTCTAGATGCATTGGATTATTCTAGATGCATTGGATTATTCTAGATGCATTGGATTATTCTAGATGCATTGGATTATTCTAGATGCATTGGATTATTCTAGATGCATTGGATTATTCTAGATGCATTGGATTATTCTAGATGCATTGGATTATTCTAGATGCATTGGATTATTCTAGATGCATTGGATTATTCTAGATGCATTGGATTATTCTAGATGCATTGGATTATTCTAGATGCATTGGATTATTCTAGATGCATTGGATTATTCTAGATGCATTGGATTATTCTAGATGCATTGGATTATTCTAGATGCATTGGATTATTCTAGATGCATTGGATTATTCTAGATGCATTGGATTATTCTAGATGCATTGGATTATTCTAGATGCATTGGATTATTCTAGATGCATTGGATTATTCTAGATGCATTGGATTATTCTAGATGCATTGGATTATTCTAGATGCATTGGATTATTCTAGATGCATTGGATTATTCTAGATGCATTGGATTATTCTAGATGCATTGGATTATTCTAGATGCATTGGATTATTCTAGATGCATTGGATTATTCTAGATGCATTGGATTATTCTAGATGCATTGGATTATTCTAGATGCATTGGATTATTCTAGATGCATTGGATTATTCTAGATGCATTGGATTATTCTAGATGCATTGGATTATTCTAGATGCATTGGATTATTCTAGATGCATTGGATTATTCTAGATGCATTGGATTATTCTAGATGCATTGGATTATTCTAGATGCATTGGATTATTCTAGATGCATTGGATTATTCTAGATGCATTGGATTATTCTAGATGCATTGGATTATTCTAGATGCATTGGATTATTCTAGATGCATTGGATTATTCTAGATGCATTGGATTATTCTAGATGCATTGGATTATTCTAGATGCATTGGATTATTCTAGATGCATTGGATTATTCTAGATGCATTGGATTATTCTAGATGCATTGGATTATTCTAGATGCATTGGATTATTCTAGATGCTATACCTCCGTAAACAAAGCCGTAGTGCATTCGTGTGACGTCAGTACAGGTAGGGCTCCTACACTAATAAAAATTCGTCGATTTCAGCTGATCTATATCAGCTAGTGTTTCTATTGGTGTAGGAGCCCTACCTGTGCTGACGTCACACGAATGAACTACGACTTTGTTTACGGAGGTGGTGATTGGACTCATACCTACTGAGATAAAGTAATTTCTAAAAACGAGCATCTCAACTCTCCTACACCAGCACACCTATAATTTCTTAAAATGTATGAAAACAGGGCTACTTCCTTTTATTTATAAAATAGAATTATAGTAGGTACTCTTTAAAATTTATAAAATAATAGATTAATTTCATCAATTTTAGAATAATTTCAAAGGGTAATGTAATTCTATTTTATAAAATACACGTATATATTTATCTACGTTTATCAAATACCTCTTTATAATTATTTATAAGTTCATCATACCTCCACGTTTATCAAGTTTACCTATACCGAGATACAGTAATTCAATCAATCATTTATTTCTTTCCAAAACATACATGAAAATGTACATGAAAAAGTCAAAAACTAAAAACTAACTTAAAGCTCAAGAGAAATTAGTGACTGTATAAAATTCATTTACAGTAAACTCGTCTATACTGTAGCATGCTAAATCCATCAAATATGCTCTCAGCAATTCCTTAAATTTTGATCTATCAGGTTCATGTCTTATGCAACCTGGGAGACAACCAATAAATTTTATTCCCATGTATGTTGGACTTTGTTTATATTTTTCCTTATTGTGTTTCTTTATTGTAAAATTATTTTTATTTCTTGTGTTGTAATTATGTATATCTACTTGCCGTGGGAATCTAGATTCGTTAGTTTTTATATATAATATTGTCCTATAAATGTACTTTGGGAACATGATAAGCTTTGCTTTCATGATAAGTGGTTATTATTGTGTTATTTTCGGATGGGAACGTTAATTGTGCCCGTCCGTTAATTATTGTCCCGATAACACGGGAGTGATCTGGTTAAAAAACTTTTGATTTTGAAAGGGTTTGAACCCGGGATCTCTATGCTGCTACGCAAGCACTCTATCCACTAGACCACGGATCACTCCACAAATTGCACAACGAAGATATTACTAAACAATGGTAATGTCGAAATATTAGTGCTATTGAAAAATGTAGGCCTAATCGTACACTTTACGATGGTATATTGATTTTTATCCATTTGTTCAAATATAACAATGTAACTACATTGGAAGAGAAATAATAAGGCGATCCTTGGGCCATTTTTCCCCCAAATTAAGGTAATAACTTGCTAGTATACCAACCACAAAAAGACGACTTTAACTTTACAGTGGATACATCTATTTATCTATTTAATCATTCAGAATTTCCCAACTTACAGAAAAGTACCACAGGCTTATAAGCCCAAAACGGTTCCAATTCTAATTTATACAACAGTCCAAATGTAGCTAGGTTATGTGTCACTTAACATTCATCAATTACACACTCAATTTACAATTCAAAACACACAAAAATCATGTTTAAATTAAAAAAAAATACTTCTAAACTAAATTAAATCAATAACAATTAATTAGAAAATTCCAAACTTTGGAAAAACTATAAAATACATGTTATGTATTCTGATAAATTAATTCGAATTTGAACATTACACAATGAAAGTGGAGTTAAGAATTCTTGATCAATCCTTAATTTATCTATTTATCAGATACAGCAAACAATACAATAGTCGGAGAAGAAAAAACAGGCTATTACCCAAAACTTCTTCAATTTCCTAATTTTGTTTCAATTTCGATTCTCAGTGTTAAGCCAAATATACTGCAGTGGAGACTCAATTTGGAAGAAATTGGAAATTATAATTATACCACTTCATACGATTGGATTGTCCTCTATATGAAGACCATTTTATCCATTGGAATTTCAGAGAAAAATGAACAATTATAATCAATCAACAGGATTATTTTCAATTATGGATTCATTTTTAAATATTATTACCTACTCACTGAATTACTTATCCTATCCTGTTATCAATCTTTATACCAATGGTTAGAGAAAATAATTATATCACTTTTTTATCTCTTTCCTGTATAGGGCTACTTGTAATATAAATATAAAGAAAATAAAAATCTCAGTACCCTTTTTTTAAAATATTTTATCACAACATGTTTCGGTCATTTGAAAATGGCATAAATGACCGAAACATGTTGTGATAAAATATTTTAAAAAAAAGGTACTGAGATTTTTATTTTCTTTATATTTATATCACTTTATACGATTGGATTGTCCTCTATATGAAGACCATTAGGATCCATAAGGATTTCAGAGAAAAATGAACAATTATATTCAATCAATCGTAGAGGATTATTTTCAATGATGGACTCATTTTTGAATATTAAACTCACTGAATTACTTATCCTATCCTGTAATCAATCTTTAAACCAATGATTAGGGAGAATTCAATAAGAGCATGATTTAATTTTTAATTTTTTTCAATTTATTAATGCATTTTCGGTGTAATAATTATTAATTTGGTTCATCTTTCTGATCAGTCTAGACACAATTTTTTTTAGTATAGTGTATATTTGGACTGTAATTTTTTGTGATCTTTATAATAGTATTTCCATAAACTCACTTGGACTATTTTCATCAAAAATATGGAGGGAAACAGTTTTGGTTGCACAAAAGCCGGTTAAATTTTAACCGTGATTAATTTAAAACCCGTCTTTTCAAAAACGCCTTCTCTAATAATTGGTTCTCGTGGATTTAATCACGGTTAATCCTGTTGATTCTCTCCCAATTATTAATTTGATATTGTGATTATGGAATGTAATGTAGGCCTAATAATGGAATTATTGGGAAAAAGTGTGGGGTGTTATTTTCTCTATAATTATCATTCGTATGAAGATTGTTCATTTCTAATTAGTGATGTATGTACTTTAGTAGATATGATCTTTAAAAATGGGCCCATTTTTGGAATTGTATATCCATAAATAACTAACAGTAATTCAAGATTCAAGATTTCTTTATTGCGAGAAAAAAAACATTTATATACAAATACATAGCAACGTCATAAATTAAACGTGGTAAGAAAAAGTATTTATATTCAGAGAAATATCAATTCAGCTTCACACAAGCATACAAACAGCAAACAAAAATACCCTCAAATTAGGAACTCCCCTATTCTATACGGGCATTTTTCTATTGAAATATTTTTCATGGTTCTCTTACATTTACGCACTTCTAGCTCCTTCAAATGTGAAGAAAGCTTATTATGAGATCTTATACCAAACTTCTTAAAGCAGTTCAATGTATTTACATGATTGCACTGGTTCACTCCAAGAGATTCAGAATTCCTAGTTTAATGGTTGTGAACGTTGCTATTTATAGAAATACTTGCTAAATTAATTTTTACATACATAAGACATTCAAGAATGTAAATAGCTGGCACTGTCAAAATCTTGAATTCATTAAATAAATCTACACAATGAAAATGACTATTCACATTAGCAATGACCCTTACTGCTCGTTTCTGTAACACAAATTGAAT
This sequence comes from Nilaparvata lugens, assembly GCF_014356525.2. Taxonomy (NCBI): domain Eukaryota; kingdom Metazoa; phylum Arthropoda; class Insecta; order Hemiptera; family Delphacidae; genus Nilaparvata; species Nilaparvata lugens. The sequence goes on along the minus strand of NW_024091036.1, from coordinate 18,456 downwards.
TGAATTGAAAATTTCTTTATTCATCAAAATGCACAAAATACATCTGAACAGTGTCAAATTACAACAAGAATTATTAATATCGTCACAAAAATCATCCTTTACACATAAAGAAGTCACCAATTTTGATAAAAAACAAGATTCTAAAATCTTGCAGTCAAATTGACATACTCCTGCAAAGAGTATAGGGATAGTCCCACCAAATATTCCTTCAATTTTTTTGTAGGTATTCAACCTCCTCTATTTCTTTCAACTCTCTAGAAAGTATATTGAAAAAATTTCTCCCCATAAAAAATGTTTTTTTCTTAAATAGTTTCTTTAAATTCGTATCATTACCCCAGGCAACAACACCATAATACAAATGAGAATGAAGATAAGCAAAAAAAAACTGAAACTAAAACACTCTTATCAACAATGAACTTCAATCTATTTAACATAAAAATTCCCTTCGACAGTTTGCCACATAATATTTTGATGTGTAAGTCCCATTTTGAATTGTTTTGAACTGTGATACTAAGAAACTTTGCATTGTCAGGTTGTGATCTAAATCCAAATTCCAAAAGTTGAGTTTTGTCCTTACTAAGACACAATGAATTAGAAGCTTTCCAATCTTCAATATGTGGATTTTCAGCAACACAATTCACAAATCCAAGCAGCGTCAAGTACACATGAGTATGAAACTTAATTAGAATATAAATGAGAAGTCTCATCTTGGATGAGAAAAGATTGTATGGATATTAATCATAACATATTATATTAGTATAACACATAAAAAAGTAGTATTTTTATCGGAAAATAAGTGTCTACAGAAAACACCAATGTATATGTTCCACCATACTTTGATGTTAACATTCCTATAGAATAAGTAAGATTATCAAAAAATATATATAATGATTGTTAGATTCTGATTGTATTGTTGAAGAGATCAAAAGTATATATGTTGATTGAATATAGAATATTATTATCCAGTATATAGCACAAAAAATTCCTTTGAATTTATATTTAGGCCTATATTCATGTTGTAAAAAATATTATCTCTCACATTTTGTATGAATATCAGCCAATATTTACAAGACTGAATCAGAATTACAATTTCTATATGATTGATTCAATTCCAAATAAAAATCTCACTGAAATCAGGATAAACACCAAATAATGAATTCATCGTTGATAGTTAATACAATAATGGATAATTCTTGACTCTATCACTACTGAAATGATTAATGTGAGATGCAATATTTCATCAATGCTTTGACATTTTATTGATTATATTATTGACAAATATTGTTCAAAAAGATGAACATATCAAGCATATATATAGTTGCTAATGTTTTAACTCCTGTCTTCTAGAATAGATTTATCAATCAAAAGGTGCCTACAGATATACGCACCGTGAACATGAGCAATTCACTTTTAATCAGCTGATTATATCTGTATTTTTACAGAAACGGTAAGATGCAGATATACTAGTAGTTCTGTGAACAGTAGACCTCACGCAGTATTCTCATCCACAAGTACCTGATGTCAACTGTTTCAAATGTTAACAAAATCAGTTCACGTTTGAATTTGTGTTCCATAATTTATTAATATTTATGTTAATTTAAACAATGAATAGAATATATTTCTATTCCAGAATTTATATATTATTCATTCAGTTCCGTGATAATCTTTCCATCTAATAAAAATTAATTTTTTTCAATCAAAAATATTATAATTTCTTCAGCATTATTAAGTTCATTTGATTATTTTTAATCACCTATTAAATCAGTTTTTTCGAATGTGAGAATATTGATACTGATGGACACGCATAATAATACCATGACTGCAAAACAAAATATTGAAACCAAAGACCTTAAAGCTGCGATTAGACCAAATTTATCAACAAAATGTTAATAACTCAATCCTTATAGATTATATTAGATTGAACATAACTTATCATACACATGATGAACATGTGTGTTTGTCAACTTGCGTTCAATCTAATAGAATCTATAAGATGTAAACCCAGCTTAAAGATGCATACCTCTTCAAGGTCTTTGATTGAAACTATAGACCTTATACAAATACAGTACCTAATAGACTGGCTTCTCCACACATCTGTGTAATCACATGTCAGCTGATTTATGATGAATAATTCTATAGTCTGATTTTTACTCTAATATTGGTGTATGAAGGAGGCTCCTTTTTCCTTTTATATTATCCTTGAAATGCAAAATTCCCAAAAACCTTGTATATACGTCGACGCGCAATTCAAAAAGGAACATACCTGTCAAATTTCATGAAAATCTATTACCGCGTTTCGCCTTAAATGCGCTACATATAAACATTTAAACATTAAGAGGAATGCCAAACCGTCGACTTGAATCTTAGACCTCACGTCGTTTGGTCAAAAAAGCTTGGCATCAGCTGATTTTATAAGTGAATTGCTCATGTTCGCGGCGCGTAAATCTGTACGCATCTATACTTTTACATGTTTATGTAACGGCGAAAAATGCTTTGATTCAAACATTTACAGTGGGCGAATTCAGACTTTTTTGAATCATCACAGATTCTTGTAGGTCCACAGCTAGCTACACACACATAGATTTTTGAACGTCCTTAAAAATTCTTTTAGATTATACAGATGATGTTTGTCAAGTTACATTTAATCTGATAGAATTTATAAGGACGGCAGAAATCGTACGTCTTATAAACGATGAGTGTGTAGCTTAGCTATAGTGAGGTCCACGTTATAATGGCAGTGTTTGATTGGCAATGGTATTGCTATCCTTGTCTATCATTCAACAAAACGGATTGCGCTATCCCTTTCTCGCTTTGCTCTGTTGCCAGACGATCTTTCAACAATGTAGATTCAACAAAATATTCCATCTTACTTATGAAAATTCATTATGAAATAATTGAAAAATATAACTTCTTTCTTAATAAAATATAATTGATTATTTTAAACAAGAATAAACAGTTACTATTACATTATTGAACTTCCGGTAGTCGCGCCCTACTCAATCACACGAGCAGTCGCGTGTTGTATTTTGTACAACATCCAATTTTCCAAGTGTTATATGTACTCTGTTTACTGTCGAAACATATTAATTAATTGTATATCAGGTTATTTTCTGAAATAGCTTCATTTATTCAAAGTGCGGTGATATTAAGTGCAATATTCGACTATAATTATCTTTTGGTATTTTAATTATTCTAAATTCAAAAATTTTAGCTCATATATATATATTTTTGGACAGAACATTGAACTTTAACTTTCCTCAGTAAGAACATAACCTATTTTTTCGGACATTTTATTATTTATCAAAATTTGGGAACATAATAGTTTTGGGCTATGCCTGTTGTTCTATCCCGATCATATTCATATGATTTGTAATTGTATAAAAAAATAAATAAATAATTCATTTTTCCATCTTCTTGGATTATTCTACGCCTATGAACATTTGGATGATTACCATTTCATAGCCCAATAAGGTACATCAAGCAAAGCCATCGCAATTCTGTGTTATTGGTTCGTTTACAGTCCCCGATACAGTTTTTCCCTATCTTATGCACAGTGCAACTTATGCACTGTCGCGACTAAATGGCACCTAAAGACTGAACCATTGCTCGGTTCATACTGCAACTCAGTGGAGTGATGGGGGGAAAGTTTTGGAATACATAGGTGACTCATTCACTGACACCACCCCATTCAGTAGTCTTGTGCAGCAAAAAAACTGACACTGTTGTACCTTTTACAACAGCGCGACTGCCGGAAGGTTAAACCTGTATCAGTAGCTACCGTCTATAGAAAGCATTGACAAGACAGAGGATCAGCAACGTTGATCTCCTATCTTTCTCCTCTGCCGTTATAACGTGTACCTCACTATAGCCTAACGGTTTATCATGAGAATGATAAAAAATAAATGGAGAATTTTGTATGAAGGGAAGAATTGCATGGAATCCTTGAAACCTCTTGATCAAAACTCTAGATCCAAAAAGAGTTTCATATTCAAAATATCAACTGGAGAAATCAACTGAAAGAGGTCTCTTGTTTATGAATATTAGCTTGAGATCTGGAAAAATGATATGGTGCAAAATAAGTATTGTTTGAGTTCAATCAAGCACATGCCCGGTTGCACAACAGCCGGTTAAATTTTAACCGTGATTAATTTCACGAGAACCTATCAGAGAAGACGTTCAAAGGCTTCTCTGATTGGTTTTCGTGGAATTAATTACTGTTAAAATTTAACAGGCTGTCGTGCAACCGGTACAAAAGCTTTCAAATTATGACGATAACTATATAACGATGTTATTATTGATGTTGTATTAGCTCAAGAGATAGGTACCTATTTTTTAGAACCTGTTATTAGATTGTATTAAGTTCATATATCTATATAATTCAAGATGATGTTGAGTGTTTAAACTGCTGGTCAGTTAGAATGTTTTATATTTATTCAGTAGACAGATTTATTTATTATTATTGTGGAATATCAAAGTGTTAAATTGTGAAGAATTTAGAGACGTTATTTAGGCCTATATTGGATGAAATATATATATTATATACTACGGTATTGGTATTAGTAGATAGCTGGGATGGAACATTGCTTACCGTATATATTTTGATTGCTTGATACTTGAATCTGAGATGGATAGTGCTAAGAATTATTGATTGTACATATACTAATAAAAAAACATCTCATCTTGAAAATTCTAATGTGAACTGTGTGAAGACCTGTTAACTTTCCCAGCCTTGAATATGAACTCTTCAAAATGTTGCCCTTTCTTGGATTATCATAAGTAATTCCTCCAATCTGATTTAATTCCTCTAAAAGTTTGAAATGATAATCCGAAGAAGAGTTTCTCAACAGGAATCTTGTTTATGAACGGTTAACGGTAGGCAAAACTTATATTATACTACGGTACCAGAGTATAAAAAATATGTACCGGTATGTGTGCTCTTTAAACACAGTAATAGTTCGACTATCATAGTGTTAATAGCTATGATTAACAAAACAAACCTTTTGAATGAAAAAGACTAAGAAATTGTCAAAAACCACAGATTTATTGTTACTTAGAAAGACCGGTTTCGGTTATTACACCATTGTCAATCTCTGATAAACTAAAACTAAATACAAGAGCAGCAGAAGAGATTAACAATGGTGTAATAACCGAAACCGGTCTTTCTAAGTATCAATAAATCTGTGGTTTTTGACAATTTCTTAGTCTTTTTCATTCAATATGAATAATTACTACAATATCAACTTCTCAACTACACAAAAAACAAACCTTTCTTAACTTTTGTATTGACAATATAAAATTGTGCAAAAATGATTGTATTTTTCAGAATTATTATAAAATAAAATTGAAAATTCAGTAGGCTACCCTTTTTCAAAATTTTGAGTAAACAATATTAAAAAAGGGTGCTTAAATTTCTATTTTAATTTTATTCAATAGTAACCCTAACAAAAAAAGACAATTGTTTATTATTTACCTACGTCTGAAACGCCAGAATAGCCTAATAAAGAACGCCAAAAAATAATCCTTGGAATAATTTATTATAAGAATGAAGTAGTATGTTGAAAGCCATGAATTACCCATGTCCTTCTATCCAATATATTGATATAATGATTGAGAATATAGTAGCTTTATTTTTCTAACATAATTTGATGACAATCTCTTGTAAATATAAAAAATATATACTGTTTAGATTATGACTATTGTTGTCGGTGTAAATGTACATAATGTGAAACATATATACCTTTGTGAGATATAATATGCTTGAATCTGAATATTTTAAAATCATCAATTCATTATCTTGGTGACTATCTATCTTCAAATCATCAACTTACATTAATGTATATAAAAATTGTATAGTAGCTGATACAGCACCGGTAATACTCTACATAGAATAGGTACTGTGAACAGAGGAGATAGTATTATTTGTTCTGGTTATTTACAAAAATATATCTGGAGCTTAAATATAACTACAACAACCGTACTGTAAATTCAATTGGATAAAGTAATTGTTTATTGCTTTTGCTTCAAGATATTATCAAAAACAAATTATAATCTGTAATGACTCCGAATTAAAATTCAAAATAATTGTTGGAAATTACAAGTATCTGAAGCTTGAAATATGATATAACTACAACAACCGTACTTGAAATTCAATTGGATAAAATAATTGTTTATTGTTATTGCTTCAAGATATTATCAAAAATAAATTATAATCTGTAATGACTCAGAATTAAAATTCAAAATAATTGTTGAAAATATTACAAGTATGTGAAGCATGAAATACAATATAACTACAACAACCGTACTTGAAATTCAATTGGATGAAACAATTGTTTATTGTTATTGCTTCAAGATATTATTGAAAAAAAAATATATAATCTGGAATGATTCAGAATTAGAATTTAAAATAGTGATTGAAAATTACAAATATCTGAAGCTTGAAATACATCATAACTACAAAAACCGTACTTGAAATTCAATTGGATAAAATTTATTGTTATTGCTTCAAGATATTATCAAAAACAAATTATAATCTGGAATGACTCAGAATTAAAAATCAAAATACACGGTTGAAAATTACAAATAACTGAAGCTTGAAATATAACTACAAAAACCGTACTTGGAATTCAATTGGATGAAATAATTGTTTATTGTTATTGATTCAAGATGAAAATAAAATTCTAATCTGGAATGACTCAGAATTAAAATTCAAAATAATGGTTTAAAATTACAAGATCATCTCAACAAACTTGGGCCTTAGTGGGTAGAATTTAAAACACAAAATAGGCCTAATAGATATTGTGACAACTGTTACTGGAGCCAACGTTTTCTTCAGTTTCAAGTTCCAACTTCTACCCAAAATCTGCAAGTTTGTCATTGCTATGGCAAGGGAGTGTAGAGGTTGGAACAAAAACCCAAGGACAGGCGACAATGCCAGCAATTAGTCATGCTGAGGGTGCGAGCTGGCACTAAGGCCAAACACCAGCAACAAAACACATGTACCACATTCCAGCCACTAGGGGCAGCACCTCCCGGAGCAGTTGAGGGATGAGACAATGGGCCAGGGGAAGGTGACAACCACGAGGAGTAACGAATTTTGGCACAGTCTTAGACGAGCAAGGCAAAGAGCATGTCATCTAAGGAGTAGACGTTTCCAAACCCGCAGCCCGATGGGCTGAAATGCAGCCGCCTCCACCTCAATATAACCCACCACCATTCTTCATCATCAAGTGAACCACCAGCAAATTTGTGCTAAAATAATTAAGTTGTGTCTCGTCGTAATAATGCTTTGTGCTTCGTAAATAATGTCGTCGGGGAAAAAAAAGGTTAGTTTTAAGATGTCATTATAATTTATTATTTGTTGTTGTTTGTCTGCCACCAGAATTAAAATAATTTATTTGTCTATTGTTGTTTTTAATTTATTTACAGTGGTTGTAAATTCACCAGTATAGTAATTTCCTAATGCATTTGACTTTATTCATTTATTTTAGTCAATGTTTTCTTAAGAGTAAAACATGTCATAAGGGACTTGCCCTACATCAACAGATGCGTTTGATTCTAAAATAAAATGAACAATTCTTTATCAATCAATGTAAAACATAAAGGGTAAAACATGAACTTAAATTATGTAAAATATTCTGTTAAATTATTATTAAATTTAAATCAATTATTATTATTACTCACGTTGGCCAACTCTTGTTTATTTGTTTCATGTTCATGTACGATACATATGAGTCGATATAATTTCTGTGCTTGGAATAATTTGATCAAATTTAATTATTTCAATATAACGGCGGTATTTGAAACACTTCGTTTTCATTCTAACATCCACGTTATATCCCCTCCCTTCTGAACTGAGTTGGGAAAGTAATGTGTAGATCACACTTATTGATTGCAGGTTTTCTTCATTTTTTTTAATGTTTATAATTGTTTAGTTTTCATGTTCTGCCAGAGGGCTAGTTGAGGTAAATTTAAATTTTGTTTTCAAGGGTCGTTCCTTCTAATTAACGTGGCGCCAGGGTTTTTTTATTATTGTTTTATTTCTTTGTAAATTTCTTTAATTAATTAATAACCAGCAGTCAGTAGGTGTGAACTAGACAATATTGATATCAAAGTTAGGTTTGAAAAGATTTAGTTGATGATATTTTCAACATTAATGTTGAGTTATTAATAATTATTTATGTATTTTATCAACACAATAATATTATCAATGTTGGGAAAACAATTTTTATTGTAAAGGAGAGATATTTGGGAAAACCCGTTGTCTCCATTATGAATGAATAAATAAATATTATTTTTATTGAGTACGGTTTGAGGAATAATAATTTTCAAATCTGAAATAGCTATTACAAAATTAAGCCGGATCATATTGAGAAAATAATGGGTTGAAAACTGAATGAGACCTAGAGAAAATCGCACAAAAAATTCCATTTCCACAGTAACATTTTCCACTATCCACTGTCCTATGTTCCCAATATACGTACGGTATAACAGTTAAGGAAGCAAATTAATCTGTTTCTCTATAAATTTTCAATTTATTCACTTTCTGTTTATTTATACGTTGATAGATACACTACCATCCTCAACAATGAATGATTGGAAAAGGAACAACAGGATTTAAAGCCAAAACTGTTCCTTTTTCCAAATTTTGTCATTATTTTACAAAATCATCAATCATCTATGTACCGTACCGCATCTTTGTCATCATATAAGGGTGCGTACAGATATACGCGCCGCGAACATGAGCAATAATTCATTTTCAATCAGCTGATTATATCTGTATTTTTACAGAAACGGTAAGATACAGACAAAGACCTTAAAGAGATAGGCCTTAAAGAGACCTTAAAGTCTCTAATAGACTCTAATAGTCTCTAATAGACCTTAAAGAGATGCATCTTTAAGGTCTTTGGATACAGATATAAAAAGCTTGGCATCAGCTGATTAAAAGTGAATTGCTCATGTTCGCGGCGCGTATATCTGTACGCAGCTTTAGAAGCCTGTTTTCCTAGCTGATTGGATAGAAACATAAATTTACCTAAATGTGTTTTGTAACTATAAAATGATCGGCTTAAACATCTTACACCAATGAGAATTTATTGTACTAAGTGGTAAGGAACCCTTCAAATAGTATTTATGTATTTATTTATACATTGATAGATACAATATCATTCTCAAAACTATGAATGATTGGAATAAGTATCTATAGAATAAGTCAACCCCAGCTAGATGTTACCTTCCTTTGTAAGGGCGGTTTGCACAGTATCAGTTTAAACTTAATTGCATCTTAAACTTGATTAAATCCATATCAAGTCTCGTTCAATTCTAGTTTAAGCCATCAGCTGGTTGAATTCAGTTTAAGCTTTGACTGTGTAAACGGCCCTAAATCTGGTGATAAATCTGTAAATATTTTATAAATTTGGTGGATACATAAATGTAGGTACATACTATTATATATTATTATTTGATTTTGAAAATAAGCGCGCTACTAATGGGAACCTGCTATAAAAATGATAAATATGTCTATAACGATGATATTTGTGGTTTTAAATGTTGAGAAGTTAACATTTTGCTAGAGTAAGATTTGATTGCTGTCTTTATCCCATGAATGTAAACCTCCACTCTTTTGAATGTTGTGAAATCAATATTATTGATGTTATGCCCAAGCACAAATTTATGCATTATTCCAATAGTATGGTGGGTCTACTTTATACAGTAGCTTACCGTGTATCAATAAATTGATATAATTTCTTTCCTCGGTTGTAAATAAGGTGTTTCTGGATTATGTATAGCATTTACTCAATTGGAGAATAGATGCCTGTTCACAAAAAGCGTAAATATATTCTAAAATTTATTGTTATCGATCATTTCCCAAAAGTAGTATCTAAGTTAATATAATTTTCTCAAATATCTGTTCTCAAATAAACCGACTTCTTCTCTTTGTATTGAATTGTCATCTTGTGGATTAATTATTATGTGCAGAGTGTATGATAATGTTGTTGCAAATTATTCGTAATAAGTGTTATATTTACAAAAATAATTGTGTACAAAATTTAATTAATCTCACACAAGTAACCTGTACAGAAATGTTTCTCAATTTTATTTTAATCTCAGTGTTTGTGTACAAAATTTAATTAATCTCACACAAGTAACCTGTACAGAAATGTTTCTCAATTTTATTTTAATCTCAGTGTTTGTATTGTGATGAAATATCATTCAAATCTCTTCAAAAACATTTAATCGAAGTGGGAAAAGCGATGTATAGGCTTATAGCATAAGTATTATAATTCTCAATATAAAAAGTAGAGATAAACTCGTCGGAACAGTACCTAAGTTATAAAAATGACAGTTGAAACTCTTCTGAAAATTATTATGATGAGGTGAAAAATCAGGTGAACATGGGAAATTTGACTTGAGTTATGAGTGATAATTGAACCATGTCTTAATGTAACTTTGTGTACCGTATTAATAAAGAAATGTCCCGAGCTTATTGAATCCAACTCAGCTGAGTGGGGAACTAGTACTATAGTCAGGTCCACGTTATAATGACAGTATATGATCAACTTTGGTTTTGCTATGCTTGTCTATCATTCAACAAAGCCGGTGGTACTATCCTTTTCTAGTTCAAAAACGATGACAATTATGTTTTCGCCACACTGCACAGAAAGCAGCTGTTTTCCAGTCCCTACGTAGATCTGAAAGACATTGTTTGCAGACGACTCTCGTCTGACGTCAGAACATGCGGAAAGAGTACCCTTTCCGGCCGCTTTTTGAAAGTTTTGGAAAATGTGTTTGGACAACTGTGTCATATGGTGCATATTGTGTTCAGGAGGGTGAGATCGGAAATTTTCACCCCACTTTGAGTACCCTACGACGTCTGGTTCTTGAGATGAGACATCAAAGTTTCCCCCCCTCATAAAACATTCTTATTTGATTTATTATTCTTATATAGCTGATGCCAAAAAGTTAGGGGGCTTCGTGGGTCACATGGTGTAACCTACTCACAGCTTATGCATCTATTCATTGTCTCTTTTGATTTAAAAATCATCACCTAAGCCAAGCTATTTGACTACTCTACTTGACATCATCAGCTGTTGGGACGCACAAGAGACCCACGAAACAGCCTAACTTTTTGGCGTCAGCTATACCTGTAGTGTGTCGAAAAATATCATACGCGACTCTCTCAGAAAGGTGTTTATGGTATTCGGATAACATATTCCCGGGCTCGGCAAGCCTCGCCCGGGAAACTATCCTCATACCGTAAACACTAACTTTCTGTGTTTGTAGCGTAATATACTATTTTGACAGTGTAGAAATATAATTTATTAAAGCAAAGAATCGGCTATTATTCTTTCTTTATCCACTGCCTTTATAACGTGGACCACACTATAGTAGTTTTTTTAGCAATAGATAGTTTATTTAAATAGTTTATTTCAAACAGCTCTCAATAGTAATGGCATTTAACACAATTTTATAAGTGTTTGTCATAGGTCTGTCTAGTCAGACCTGGCATCGTTAGATAAATTCAATAAATATAAAATATTTGGCTTGGCCGTAATTGCGTGGTTTGTAAAGGTTGTATCAAGTCTTCAACTTAAACTACGGCCAGGCTAGATATTTTTTTTGGGTTTGGGATTGACACGTTATGTCGTCGGTCCCGTCTGCCTAGAAATAATAATTGTTGAGAAATGTCAGAGGCCCTGATCAGATCAGATGACCTGAATTGATCAGATGCGGCCTAAAAACTCTGAGACCAGACCTGAGCCAGCTAGGTCACCCTCAATATTCATTATATTTATATATATTCATTATATTTTAATCTTTCAAAGAGATTGTCTCGATAAAATATATTTTTACTTTGATCATTCTCGAATATATATATATATATATATATATATATATATATATATATATATATATATATTCATTATATTTTAATCTCCCAAAGAGATTATCTCATAAGAGATGTTTGAAAGTTTCTATACTCATTATTACGGCTAGAGGAAAACCAGTGTGATCCTGAAATAAAATTATGAATATTGAAAAAACAAGATCATAAATTTTACATAAATACAATATTCAATTATTCATCTTGATACTTGCTATATTTTGTAGCACTGGACTGTTAGATTATTAGTTATTTCATTGGTGACTTACAAAGCATTTAATAATATGATTTATACCAAGTTATATTCATGAGAAATAAAGTTTTTCTATGAGGCTGGGGTAGACCAAATCACTGCATACAAACCATTAAAGTTAAGCTGGGTTTACACCAAAGTAATTAAAAAAATGTTAATAACTTAATCTTTATAGATTCTATTAGATTGGACGGAACTTGACAAACACATATGTTCATCATGTTTATGATAAGTTATGTTCAATCTGATAGAATCTATAAAGATTAAGTTATTAACATCTCTTTGGTGTATACGCAGCTTTACTGTAGACCAAACGTAGTCTGAACAAAGGATTAATGAAAATCTGAAAATAGCAACTTTGAAAGCTCTAAAGCCATGATAGCTAACATTTATTAAATTCATACACTTTTGGAGAAATATTTTATCTATGTCGGGTTTTTTTTCTATGTGTTCTATGCTCTTGATCTATGAATTCATGCTCTTGGTCTATGCTATTTGAGGGTTAAGTGTAAGAGAGGGCCGATTGCGCCCTAACTTCACCCTCCTAGGTCAAAAATAAAGGCAGTCATTCTATTCTATTCTCGTCTGGTATAACCCCAGCCTAATAAGAACAAGTCGAAAGACCAATTCATCAATTAAGGTGAAATAAAAAGATGTTGTCAATTTCACAAAATGATTTTATTTCACTTTAATATGGACAAAAATTCCACAACACCTCTATGCTAAGTGTTAATTCATTTATTTCTTCACAGCAAAAAGTGTGTCTCATATCTGATACATATTATTAACATCCGTGTTTCGAAAAAAATATATAAAACTACTGTATTATCGATATTGGAAAATTCATACAAAGATTATTATGTGGGTAAAGAATATAAATGGATGTTTATATAGCCTAACGAATATTTACATATAGTGGGCAAGCTGAACACGCTTATTGTATATTATCCTTTTCGTAGCGGCAAGATAATTTCAATAAATATTGGAATATATTATGTCATACAATTTCTGATAGAAAGTCTCCAGTATTGTAAAAACGTTTCTAGTATGTAAATGAATGTCTCCTTGAACCATAATGAATATTATTTTTTGAAACGAATAACTACTAAGAAACTCTGAGCTATCTTAATAAGGCTATAATTATTATTATACCTACCACAAATCAAAATGAATTATATACTAAAATCAGCGGCCTATTCTTGAATTTATACTACTTATATCTTGGAATGTAGATCCACAATTGCAGTGACCCTCTTTCTATGATAAAATATGATAACTTGTATGATTATTTAAATATTTTTGAAGGAGATGTAATATCGACTTGAATATGGAGTGGAGTTTGTTGTAAGTAGGATTATACAATCATAGTCTCTTCGTCGACGGAGGGCCGTAAGAAATTTATTCTATGTGTATAAATATGAGTCCATCTGTTTCTACCCCTGTCTTCAATATATACTAACTGTACTCTTCACTGAAAAATTGATTCTGTGATTAAAATGGATGAACTATGTAATATCAGGAATAAAATATGAAAACACAGAGGATTCTGTCTTTTTTATTGGAACTTTCTCGCTTCCTCCACCCACTTATTTTTATATTTATATATTTTATATTTTGTATTTATACTTTATTATATTTTTGTATTTATATTTTATATATTTCATATTTATACTTACATTTTGAAACAAAAAAGTTTCCAGCATGTCACAAGTTGCAGACATTTCTCGACGTTGACGAACATAATAATTAATTAAAAAAAAAGTACAGGTCAGATGAAAATGATCCAGGTACCGGTAGAGAAGAGGAATTCTCCCCGTTAATTTGATACAACATTCTTGTTGCACAAAAGCCAGTTGAATTTTAACCGTGATTAATTCTTTGATAAAATGATAACTTGTATGATTATTTTAATATTTTTGAAGGGGATGTGATATCGATTTACATATGGAGTAAAGCCGTCTTTCCATAAACGCCTTCTCTGATTGGTTCTTGTGGAATAAATCTCGGTTAAAATTTAACCGGCTTTTGTGCAACCGACACTGACTCATTACCACATGTCATAATTCGGAGAGAAGTGGTATACAAAATAAAAACAAATTTTCGCAATATTTTAAATTTCATAAATAACGATTGGCGGCTACATATTTAAAACTATACTATCATATCCTATTGTATGATTTTATGTTTCTATTCACCCTGTATTGTAGAGAAACGTCTCATATTATAGCACAACACTTGTTATAGGCCAACCTCTATTCAAAGTCTGAATATCAACCAAATCTGGGATATCTTCATTTTTCATGAAATAAACATTTTGAACGCTGTGCAGCTCCAAACATAAACTTTGCAAATATTCAAATGGAAATATTCAATAAGTATTGGTAGGAATTTTGCAAATATGATTCCAGATTCGTGTTTCTCGCATCGAAGAACACAGAGTCACGACGTTTGAGAAATTTTAATTTTGTTCATGGAAATGAGAAGAACCATCGTGCGTTTTGAAACAGTAAGAAGAAGTACGGTATATATCATATTTGGCTGAAATTTGCACCATAGAATAGGCTCTACCTGAGAAATGTCAGAGCCAAATTTGGCAACCCAGTTATATACAGGATAAGCTATGCAGCTACAAACATAAAATTTGCTAATTTTCGAACGTCCATATTCAATGAATGGTTAGAAATTTTGAGAATGAGATTTCAGATTTGTGTTTCTGGCATCAAAGAACATAAGTTCACGAAGTTGGAGCGATTTTTATTTTCCACAAAAAATGAGAAAAACCATGGAAAACGTCGTGAAACACACTGGATCAAAAAGTATCTCAGATTTGGCTGAAATTTGCACCATAGATGAAGCTTGAGCTAAGGAATGTCGGAGCCGAATTTAGCATCCCTCCTATAAAGGGTGAGTTATGAAGCTGCAAACATGTAATTTTTAAAATTTCAAATGATCATATCTCCTGAACGGTAAGAGATTTTGCAAATATGATTCCAGATTCGTGTTTCTCGCATCAAAGACCATAAGATCACGAAGTTTGAGCGATATTTATTTTTCACAAAAAATCTAGAAAAGAACCGTGAAACACATTGGATCAAAAAGTATCTCAGATTTGGCTGAAATTTGCACCATAGATAAAGCTTGAGCTAAGGAATGTCGGAGCCGATTTAAGCACCCCCAGCTCTACAGTGTGCGTAATGAAGCTGCAAACATGAAATTTTCAAATTTTCAAATAGTCATATCTTCTGAACGGTGAAAAATTCTGCAAATATGATTCCAGATTCGTGTTTCTCGCATCAAAGAGCATAAGATCACGAAGTTTGGGCGATTTTCATTCTTCACAAAAAATTGAGAACCAGCATGAAAAACACACTGAAACAAAAAATAGTATCTCAGATTTATCTGAAATTTGCACCATAGATGAATCTTGACCTGTTAAATGTCGGGGAAGAATTAAACACCCACACCTATTATAGAGGTTACACCTATTATACAAGCTGTGCAAACATGAAACGTTCAAATTTTCAAATGGTCATATCTCCTGAACGGTAAAAAATTTTGCAAATATGATTCCAGATTCGTGTTTCTCGCATCAAAGACTATAAGATCACAAAGTTTGAGCGATTTTCATTTTCCACTAAAAATTGAGAAACAGCATGTAGCCTACTAACCATCGTGAAACACACTGAAACAAAAAGTATCTCAGATTTGCTAAAATTCGCAGCATAGATGAATCTTGACCTGTGAAATGTCGGAGAAGAATAATTTAACACCCCCACCTATTATACAGGCTGAGTTATGAAGCTGCAAACAAGAAATTTACAAATGGTCATATCTCCTGAACGGTAAAAAATTTTGCAAATATGATTCCAGATTCGTGTTTCTCGCATCAAAGACCATATGATCACGAAGTTTGAGCGATTTTTATTTTTCACAAGAAATTGAGAAAAAGCATGGACTAACCATCGTGAAACACACTGAAACAAATAGTATCTCAAATTCGGCTAAAATTTGCACTATAGATGAATCTTGACCTGTGAAATGTCGGAGAAGAATTTAACACCCCCACCTAGGCCTATTACACAGGTTGAGTTAAAGCTGCAAACATGAAATTTTCAAATGTATCTCCTGAACGGTAAGGAATTTTGCAAATATGATTCCAGATTTGTGTTTCTCGCATCAAAGACCATGAGATCACCAAGTTTGAGCGAATTTTATTTTTCACAAAAAATTGAGAAAAAGCATGACCATCGTGAAACACACTGGAACCAAAACTATCTCAGATTTGGCTGAAATTTGCACCATAGATAAAACCATAGATAAACAATAGCGAAAGTAGATATCCCATGGTATAGGGAATTTATGTCGCAACTTTTACTGTTATCTCAAGCCGATTACTGTCGATTATTGTCATTTTTCACTGTTTTGTTGGAGTGATAATGTATGAACGGCACAATTTGAGAGACTAACAGCGTCACACAGCTGCATAGGAAAGAACTATGTGAACTATCGGCTTGGGATAACAGTAAAAGTTGCGACATAAACGCCCTATACCATGGGATATCTACTTATGCTATCGTTCCTCTATGATGAAACCTGACTTGTCAAATTTCGGAGCCAAATTTGGCCCCCCCCAGCTACTATACAGTCAGTTGTAAAGCTGCAAACATGAAATTTTCAAATTTTGAAATGGTCATATCTCCTGAACGGTATTGAATTTTGCAAAAATGATTCCAGATTCGTGTTTCTCGCATCAAAGACCATAAGATCACGAAGTTCGAGCAATTTTTATTTTTTACAAAAAAACTAGAAAAAGCATGGACAAACCATCGTGAAACACACTGAATCAAAAAGTATCTCAGATTAGGCTGACATTTGCACCATAGATAAAGCTTGACCTAAGGAATGTCGGAGCCGAATTTAGCATCCCTACTATAAAGGGTGAGTTATGAAGCTGCAAACTTGGAATTTTCAAATTTCAAATGGTCATATCTCCTGACCGGTAAGGAATTTTGCAAATATGATTCCAGATTCATGTTTCTCGCATCACGACCATAAGATCACGAAGTTCGAGCAATTTTTATTTTTTACAAAAAAAACTAGAAAAAGCATGAACAAACCATCGTGAAACACACTGAATCAAAAAGTATCTCAGATTAGGCTGAAATTTGCACCATAGATAAAGCTTGACCTAAGGAATGTCTGAGCCGAATTTAGCATCCCTACTATAAACGGTGAGGCATGAAGCTGCAAACATGAAATTTTCAAATTTCAAATGGTCATATCTACTGAACGGAAAGAAATTTTGCAAATATGATTCCAGATTCGTGTTTCTCGCATCAAATACCATAAGATAATGGAAGTTTGAACGATTTATATTTTTCACAAAAAACTGAGAAAAAGCATGGACTAACCATCGTGAAACACACTGGAACCAAAAGTATCTCAGATTTGGCTGAAATTTGCACCATTTGATTAATCTTGACCTGAGAAATGTCGAAGCAGAATTTATCACACCCAGCTACTATACAGAGTGAGTAATGAAGCTGCAAACATCACATTTTCAAATGGTCATATCTCTTGAACGGTAAGGAATTTTGCAAATATTATTCCAGATTCGAGTTTCTCGCATTGAAGACCATAGGATCACGAAGTTTGAGCGATTTTTATTTCTCACAAAAAAATGAGAAAAAGCATGGACTAACACACTGCATCGTGAAACACACTGAAAGAAATAGTATCTCAGATTAGGCTGACATTTGCACCATAGATAAAGCTTGACCTAAGGAATGTCGGAGCCGAATTTAGCATCCCTACTATAAAGGGTGAGTTATGAAGCTGCAAACTTGGAATTTTCAAAATTTCAAATGGTCATATCTCTTGAACGGTAAGGAATTTTGCAAATATGATTCCAGATTCATGTTTCTCGCATCACGACCATAAGATCACGAAGTTCGAGCAATTTTTATTTTTTACAAAAAAAACTAGAAAAAGCATGAACAAACCATCGTGAAACACACTGAATCAAAAAGTATCTCAGATTAGGCTGAAATTTGCACCATAGATAAAGCTTGACCTAAGGAATGTCTGAGCCGAATTTAGCATCCCTACTATAAACGGTGAGGCATGAAGCTGCAAACATGAAATTTTCAAAATTTCAAATGGTCATATCTACTGAACGGAAAGAAATTTTGCAAATATGATTCCAGATTCGTGTTTCTCGCATCAAATACCATAAGATAATGGAAGTTTGAACGATTTATATTTTTCACAAAAAACTGAGAAAAAGCATGGACTAACCATCGTGAAACACACTGGAACCAAA